>NC_079162.1:87944237-88247267 GCF_947563725.1 Argiope bruennichi
AGAACTAGATGAATAAAATTCTTCGCATAGATTTAACATCCAAAATGTGGATATAAAATTTAGAACCAAAAGGTTGACTATCTGTCGGTCTGTATTTTCAACTTGTGTATGTACTTGTGAGCAAACGCGATAACTCAAATATGCAACGACTGAAATGAAATTTGGTGTATAATCTTTTGATTGCAATTGAAATTCTGTGTCAAATTTTGCTTCCAATCAAAAACTCCATCCATAGAACGCATTTGAACTTCTTCGTTTTTGTATGCTAACCATATCCCAACGATTAATAGTTAGAGATCGCACGCTATTAGGTTATTTCGTAACTATTGTTCGCGAATGACCTGCGGTTAATACACAAGAACATTTGTTAAAGAGTATTGAAAAAAGTTCCGGGGAAACTAGTCCTTCCGATTATTTTTAGTATTAATGCAGGTAATTATATAATGGGCATTAAATATAGGCAAAATTTATTAAAGTGCATACATTAATTATGAAAATATTAAATATGAAATTATTTATTTAATATTATGAAAATATTTAATATAGTTTTATAAAAAAATTTCGAAAGATTTAATGAAAATTCGTAAAATTCGATCAGTATATTTTGAATTGTTATTACCATATCCATTTAGAAGATATATAAAATATCCGAACGGTTGTCGGTCTAAAAAATTCGATATTTAGAGCAATCAAATATGGATTCTGATGCTCTCATTAAGGATGCTAAAACGCTTGCTGGGGATATAAAATCTAAAATCGTTTTAAATGTATAAAATGACGACACTACATCAAACTACTTAGATAAGTCTTAGTCGACCGTGAGTAACCGCGCAAATCACGCTGTAGGAACCACGAACTCTTTTCTCTATGACCCAAATGTAAAAAATATAATTTCAACTGCTTTCTCATATTTTAATTATATTATTATTATTAAGTGGATACATAATTGCTATATTATTTGTTTAATTAATCTGTTTGGATAATTAAGATGCAATTATTTAAGTTTAATTTCATCCTAAACAAATTTTCGGGAAGGAGGGAGGGTTATATTATAAACATTGTTATATAAAAAATTTATAAAATATATTTCCAAAATGTATAAAATATATTTCCAAAATGTATAAAATATAGTTTCAACTGCTTTCACATAATTACATTTTTATTATTGTTAATTGGCTATATTATTTATTATTTGTTTAATTAATCTGTTTGTATAATTAAGATGCAATTATTTAAGTTTAGTTTCAATAGTATCCTAAGCGTAAAGTGTCGGGAAGGAGGGAGGGAGGGTTATATTATAAACATTGGTGTATAAAAATATTTATAAAATATATGTCTAAATTGTATGAAATATAGTTTCAACTGCTTTCACACAATTACATTTTTATTATTGTTAATTGGCTATATTATTTATTATTTGTTTAATTAATCTGTTTGTATAATTAAGATGCAATTATTTAAGTTTAGTTTCAATAGTATCCTAAGTGTAAAGTGTCGGGAAGGAGGGAGGGTTATATTATAAAAATTGTTGTATAAAAATATTTATAAAATATATGTCTAAATTGTATAAAATATAGTTTCAACTGCTTACACATAATTGCATTTTTATTATTGTTAATTGGCTATATTATTTATTATTTGTTTAATTAATCTGTTTGTATAATTAAGATGCAATTATTTAAGTTTAGTTTCAATAGCATCCTAAGCGTAAAGTGTCGGGAAGGAGGGAGGGTTATATTATAAACATTGTTGTATAAAAATATTTATAAAATATATGTCTAAATTGTATAAAATATAGTTTCAACTGCTTTCACATAATTACATTTTTATTATTGTTAATTGGCTATATTATTTACTAGCCGCCTTTGGCGACCAGCCGGTTCGCCAATCTTAATGTTCGTTAAAATTTTAATAATTAAATATTTTATGCAATTTCTACTTTAATAGCTTCTTCATCAAAATATTTTAAAACTTCAAATTTTGATTATCATATAATTCATTCATAATATTATAAAGGCCTTCAGTCATAACGTAATATGTATCTCTCTCATTTTCTGTTAGCACCCGTAGAATTTATGCTTTAAATTAAAGTGGAAAGAATTTATCTTCAATTAATATAATAATATTTTTTACTGAAACAAAGCATTTTTTTATAATCTGATTACTGAAAATAGAGTCACTCAGCGGTTAAACTTTATGGGCACTAAAGAATATCTTTTTAAATTTATGTAATATCTCAAGAGTTGGTCAACAAAATTTTCTTAGATTCATTATGAGCAGATCGATTAATTAACAATGTTTAAATTTAAATGCATCAAACACTAAGAAAATAAAACGAATCGTTTAAAATAAACGGTTGAAAACAGGTTTTAAAAAAACTGCTTAAAAAACGATGTACTTAAAACTATAAGCATATTCAAAAAATATATAACTAACATAAATACAATTTACTTACAAAAGCATGCAACTAACCCAAAAATAATTTAAATCATCCATTGATAACGTTGTCATGGCAACAATCAGAACAGAATGCGCATGCGTGAATTTTCTTCGCCGGTTACGTAACGCAAATACGTGATTTTTTCTACGCCAGTTGGGGTAACGCTATGCGGATTAGAAATTTTTAATTTCCTTTATTCTGTTTTATTTTAATTCAAAAGTACTTCAGAATGAATCTGAAAGATTGATTCATTAACAATGTTTAATTTTAAATGCATCAAACATTAAGAAAATAAACAGAACCGATTGAAATAATCCGCCGAAAAATTTTAACCCTAGCCTCATTAATGTTGGGAGAAAAAAAAAAACTGAAGCCTTTCTCGTTTGGCGCTGGGGATAATGGAAGATTTTTTTGGCGGTGGGGAAAATGGAAGATTTTTTGGCGGGAAAGTTAGTTTTTAATTAATAATTAAAATTCTAATTAAAAATTCGAAAAAAGAAACCCCAGGTGCACATTCCCAACCTCCAAGGTATACATGTACCAAATTTGGTAGCTGTATGTCAAACGGTCTGGCCTGTAGAGCGCCAACACACACCCACACACACACATACACATTGAGCTTTATTATAAGTATAGATTATTTGTTTAATTAATCTGTTTGTATAATTAAGATGCAATTATTTAAGTTTAGTTTCAATAGTATCCTAAGCGTATTGTGTCGGGAAGGAGGGAGGGTTATATTATAAACATTGGTGTATAAAAATATTTATAAAATATATGTCTAAATTGTATAAAATATAGTTTCAACTGCTTTCACATAATTACATTTATATTATTGTTAATTGGCTATATATTTGCTATATTATTTATTATTCATTTAACTAATCAGTTTGTATAATTAAGATGCAATTATTTAAGTTTAGTTTAAATTTTAACCTAAGCATAAAGTTTCGGGAAGGAGAGAGGGTTATAATATAAACATTATATTTTATAAAAAATTTTTATACAACGATGTCCAAGATGTATAAAATATAATTTCAACTTCTTTCACATAATTGCATTTTTATTATTGTTAATTGGCTATATATTTATAATTGCTATATTATTTATATTAACTATATAATTTGCTATATTATTTATAATAATTATATAATTTGCTAATATATAATTTGCTATATTATTTATATTAACTATATAATTTGCTATATTATTTATAATAACTATATAATTTGCTATATTATTTATAATAATTATATAATTTGCAAATATATAATTTGCTTTATTATTTATAACAATTATATAATTTGCTAATATATAATGTGCTATATTATTTATAATTAGCTTAAAACTAATCTATTTAGATAATTAGGATGCAATTATTTAAGTTTAATTTCAATTTTAATATAAGCATAAAGTTTTGGGAATTGGCAGAGGGTGGAATATAAGGTCCGTTGTATCCCAAGTGCCATTTTATTTAGGTATGACTCTTCTGATATAGTGGATATCTATCCAAATAACTACACACTAATGGCTTGCGCTCTCTCCGCCTATCTTACCACCCTCCATCTGTAGTATTTAACTTTTCATTCTACAGATAGCAAGTGACAAGATAGGATCATTCCGAGATAACCGATTTCAGATTCCATCAGACATCATCAGAAGCTGTCTAAAGAAATGGAATAAGATAAAATCAGCAGCTGTCAGAAGGCATGGCGTCATATTACCGATTTCGGTTCTAGGATGACACAAATAAGGACAAAAGAAATTATACAATTGCTTCGAAGTTCAGTAGAGGTTAACGGTAGACATGCTTTTATGTAATAAAATGTAGTGCATTTTCGTGAGTGTATGCAACTGGATTTGGTCGCAAAGGGGCCCTTTTGTATATCTCCCCAGTTTTAAAATTAGATTTTTTTTTATTGGTTTTAATTATTTATATAAGTAGCAGTATCAACTTCTAACAATCTGGAATGTGCACCTTTTTTAGAGTCAATTACAGTATCTCGTTTTAAAAAAATACAAACTTAAATTTAAAAATGATTTTTTTTAATAATAGTAAAATTATCAAGGTGTTTTTAATACAATCTAAACAGTATTTAATTATAGGATTGGACATTTTTATATGATGGAATAAAATATTTTTTTGAAAAAGTATGAAGCTACATATAAGGTTATGTAAGGTGTAGTAATAGGTAACGTGTGGTAATTAAGAATATACAAGATTATATAAAATTAGCAAAAGGTAATTAATTATGAATGTTCTTAGAAAAATGCTCTGAAATTTAAACATTTGATTTTAATTAGAATACAATCAAGTGCACTGCCCTTATAAAATTAATGAGAAGACAAAATTAACCCTCCAGCTGCTTATCTCGCGATTTCCGTGGGTGAGCAATCAGTCCATTTTCTATTGCATCCCTTTGTTTTTCGCAGTTTAGAGTGTATTTTTACGATCACAGATTTTTGTTATATATCATATTATCATCGTGTAAAATAGTATCACTTCATTTTGTTTGAAAAATATTTGAACTTATTTGCAAACATCGCATCTAAAAAGCGATTTGAAAAAATTGCGTACTAAGAGGGTTAAACTATTCTCAAGAAACGGTGGGGGGGGGGACACTGAAAACCTACGAGCCCATATTGTAAGCTGTCTTTGACTGTTTAATAATCCATCCTCCCGTGTTTATAATAGAAAAATTCTATTTTTATACTGAAGCTTTAAAATCCCTTAAATCGGTTATTGATTCTCTAGATCATCGAAGTAAATGAATACAAGAGAACCTAATTGATATAAAAAGGAGTACTTTTATATCAACATTATTCTTAAATGTTAAATAGCATTTCATATCAGATTACTCATCTTCATAAAATTTTCAAAATTCTTAAAATATCCTAAAGATCTCATCTCGTCGCTTGAATAATATCGCTCTAACTAACTGAGATCGCAGTCATAATAGTATAATCCAAAGTAAAAATTCGCTAAATTATTCAATTATTTTTGAAAAAAGCATTGTGAAGTCCTGATATTTATGCCCTGGTTCGTATGCCATTTATATCTTCATCTTAACTTTCAACACTACAATTTTTCGAAAATTCATTAGAAGATCAACTTATCCATGCTTTCTTTTATACGAATTCGTTTTCATAACAATAATTAAAGCTAAATTTACTTTTTCATAAATTGTTTCAAAACATAACTAAAAGGTTCACAAAATCTAAACACTGTTCGATCACGGCTTCAAAAACCTTCTACGCTTTTGCGCATGCGTCAGGATGTGTTTAGTCAAAACAGGCTTGAAAGGAAAGATAAAAGGAAATGTTTACATTTAAAATAAGGTGAACTTGGATTATGTGAAGATGAGACTAAGGTGAAATTCTTGGGAGGTGGAAATCAAGGTGGAAGAATTCTGGAAATGAGCTCATCCTTTCACTTCTCACCCCACAGCGAGGTAGAATCGTCGAAATGCGATAGTCTTGGGATATTGAAACAAACAATAAAAATGTGTTTAATACAATCTAAACAATATGTAATGACAGGATTAGGCAGAAATGTGATGCTTTCTAATGCGATATTTCACAATTAATATTATAAAATATCGCATTTTTTAGAATTATAAAAAAAATATAATATAAAATCAGCAAGTGATTATTAACTAAAAATAACCCTCCAAAATTAATTTAAACACTATTTTAATTTGAATATGTTCGATTACTCGACCTATATAATTAAACGATAGCACAAAATTAAATAACTTTCAAAATATCATAAAAGAATATTGGATTCACCCCCCCTAAGGTAATGTTGCTCCTAAGCAATTTAATAATCTGCCGTGTTGTCGATGCGACATGACAGGTTGCAGCATGACTGTTCTATTTCAAACCACCGATAACATTCCCTTAAAAAAGGTCTTTTTATCCAATACATTTACCACAGCACACACTTAGCTTACGATCTTCTTTCATGACAACGTGATAAATGCTTGGAGCAGCCATTACACTACGTGGTCATTCTAAATGATGGGGTTTCTTTGGCTTGGCCAAAAAAAAACAGCTGTAGCCATTGCACTTCTGTTTTTTTTTTTTTTCCAAGTAGAAAATAAAAACCAAATAAAATTGAGAGATGAAAAAGCGGCCCTTCTAAAAAGTTCCGATAATCATTGTATAAACACAAAGACTCATTGCTTTATTGTTAAATTTCGATTAACATTCAATTAAGTAAAATTCATATGAAAATTTTCATAATCTTCTTAGCGACCACCTATTACCCAAGAAGTAACTACATGCCAAATTTGGTAGCTTACTATCTTTTTTTATGACATAGTGACAAATGCTAGGAGCAACCATTGCGCTGCGATGGTCATTTTAAATGATGGGGATTCTTTGGCTTGACAAAAAATTGCAGTAACCATTAAGATTCTGTCGCCTTCCTTCCGGGTGGAAAATAAAAACCAAATAATACTAAGAGATGAAAAATCACACTTTCTTCCAAAAAGATTCGAGAATCATTACTATAAACACCCAAAACTTATTACCTTATCGTTAAATTTCAATCAATATTCAATTAATTAAAAATCTATTGAAAATTTTCATAATCCTTTTCTTAGTGACCACTTATTATTCAAGAAGTAACTACATGCCAAATTTGGTAGCTTACGATCTTTTACGTGGCAATGTGACAAATGCTAAGAGCAACCATTGCGCTGTGATGACCATTCTAAATGATGGAGATCCTTTGACTTGACAAAAAATGGCCGTAACCATAACAGTTCTATCACTTTCCATCCTGTTAGAAAATAAAAACCAAAAAATACTGATATATGAAAAAAAAATTCTTCCAAAAAGATCAGAGAATCAGTTATGAATACTCAAAATTTTCATCGCCTTATCGTTAAATTTATATCAATATTGAATTAATTAAAAATCTAATGAAAATTTTCATAATCTTCTTAGTAACCACCTATTACTAAAGAAGTAACTATATATATGGTAGCTTACGATTTTTTTTTTTTATTATGATGACCGTTCTAAATGGAGAGTCTTTGTCTTGGAGAGGCTGGCAAAAAACGGCAGTAACCATTACACTTCTGTCGTTTTCCTTCAGAGAGAAGAATAAAACCCAAATAATGCTGAGGAAGAAAATACAACATTCTTCCAAAAAGATTCGAGAATCATTGTTATGAACACCAAAAATCAATACCCTATCGTTAAATTTCCTATAATACGAAATTAATTAAAAATTAATGAAAATTTTCATAATCATCTTCTTACTGATCACCTATTACTCAAGAAGTAACTACATGCCAAATTTGGTAGCTTATGATTTTTTATGACAATTTGACAAAAGCTCGGAGCAACACTTTCGCTGCGATGGCCATTCTAAATGATGGGGATTCTTTGGGTTGGCAAAAAATGGTGGTAACTATTACACTTGTACACTTGTATTGCCTTCCTTCTGGGGTGACAATAAAAACCAAATAATACTGATATGAAAAAAAAATTCTTCCAAAAAGATAGAATCAGTTATGAATACTCAAAACTTTCACTGCCTTATCGTTAAGTTTAGATCAATATTCAATTAATTAAAAATCTAATGAAAATTTTCATCATCTTCTTAGTAACCACCTATTACTAAAGAAGTAACTATATATATATGGTAGCTTACGATCTTTTTTTTATTATTATTATTATGACCGTTCTAAATGTAGAGTCTTGGTCTTGGAGAGGCTGGCAAAAAACGGCAGTAACCATTACACTTCTATCGTATTCCTTCCGAGAGAAAAATAAAACCCAAATAATGCTGAGGAAGAAAATACGACATTCTTCCAAAAAGATTCGAGAATCATTGTTATGAACACCAAAAATCAATACCCTATCGTTAAATTTCCTATAATACGAAATTAATTAAAAATTAATGAAAATTTTCATAATCATCTTCTTACTGATCACCTATTACTCAAGAAGTAACTACATGCCAAATTTGGTAGCTTATGATTTTTTATGACAATTTGACAAAAGCTCGGAGCAACAATTTCGCTGCAATGGCCATTCTAAATGATGGGGATTCTTCGGGTTGGCAAAAAATGGTGGTAACTATTACACTTGTATTGCCTTCCTTCTGGGGTGACAATAAAAACCAAATAATGATGTATGAAAAAAAACATTCTTCCAAAAAGATCAAAGAATCATAGTTATGAATGCCCAAAACTATTTCTTTATCGTTAAATCTCAATATTCAATAAATTAAAAATCTAATGAACTTTTTCATAGCCCTCTTCTTAACGACCTCAAGTAACAATATTCTAAATTTATTAGCTGACGATCTTTTTTTATGACATAGTGACAAATGTTGACAGCAGCCATTATACTGTAATGACCACTCTAAATGATGGAGAGTCTTTGGCTTGGCAAAAAACAGCGATAATCATTACACTTTTATTGCCTTTCTTCAAAATAAAAACTCAATAATTCTGAAATATGGAAAATCGCATCTTGCAAAAAGACCCGAGAACCATTGCTATAAACACCCAAAATTCCACTTCTCTTATCGTTAAATTTCAATTAATAAGCAATTAAAAATCTAATCAAAATTTTCACAGTGACCACTTATCACCAAAGAATAATTATATGTCATATTTGGAAGCTCTAAATTTAATTGTGTGCTCACTACAGCTTGTTGCAAAATTTTTTGCATCCCCCAATTTACAGAAAATATGCCGTTTTAAAAAATAGTCACATTGAAAATTATAACAAAAATTTATTTCAAATAATATTCGTTGCAGCCTATCACTGGACATAAGCAACATCTCTCCGTCGAGACGAGAGAGTTCCAATGCAATTCGCTGATAGCATTCCCCTGCAAAAGATCTCCCTTATCCAATACTCTTGCCGCATCGCTCACTTAGCTTACGGACTCTTTCATGACAATGTGACAAATGCTGGGAGCGGCCATTACGCTGCGATGACCGCTCTGAATGATGGGGATTCTTTGGCTTGGCAAAAAACGGCGATAAACCATTACACTTCTATCGCCTGCCTTCCGGAGGAAAATAAAAACCAAAGGGAAGAACCGAATAACGCCGAGAGATACTGAGAAATGAAAAAGCGCCTTTTCTTCCAAAAAGATCCGAGAATTATTTTTATAAGCACCCGAATATATCGGTCCCTCCTTATACTCGTTTCGAAGCTTTTCCTGAAAACGTAGCAGAGATTCTGAAATATTTATCCTTTCCGATGGTTGCAAAATGTCCATCTATACTAAGTGTACATTTGGATTCGGAGTAAAACGCATAAATGAAGTATTTAATGCATATGAAAATAAAATAAATGCTCAGAGGTGTACAGAAATTTGGCATCAATTTCATTCGTGAAATCTCGTGAAAAACATTTTAAATACACATTGGTAAATTATTATGGTGTGTAAGGTATTATGGTGTGATAATTAAGGCAAAGAGGCTACAGCGTGTTCAATTAAGAGAAAAGCCAAAAGTTTAAACAACGTTAATTAATATAATCTTAAAAATCCACCTTAATAAAAACAAGAATGCTCTAGGAGCCTGGTGCTGCGGAATGCAGTGAAGATGTTGATGCGAGTTTTTATAATGAAAAAAATGGTGTTGCCTCGTTGAAGAATAAAACAGGCAACCTCCGTGCGGTACCATACTTTCTACATTCGTTTAGAAGTTTTTCCTGAAAACGTAGCAGTAGATCATCAGAAATTCTTAAATATTTATCCTTTTCCGATGGATGCAAAATGTCTATCTGCACTAAGTTTACACTTGAGTTTGGAATAAAATGCACAAATGAAGTGTTTAATGTATATGAAAATAAATGTTCAAGTGTACAAAAGAGGTATACATTATGCATTAACAACATTTTCTATGCAAAATCTCGCAAAAAAACATTTCAAATGCAGGTTGAAAGAGTAATGTGGGGTTAAACATTTATTTAATACACATTGACTGCATCAGATGCCCAATGCTATAAAAGTAACACGGAGAGAGAAGTTAAAGAATATACTTTATTTGTACTCCCGATTGTACAAACATTTTTTTTTGTCATTTTTTCAGCAATTCATAGTTGTTATATGCCGTGTACATAATTTCAGAACCAATTTAAGTATTGAATAAATATGAAAATAAAATAAATCCTCAGAGGTGTTCAAAAATGTTGCATCACCCCCATTTTTATGCAAAGTCTCGTAAAAATGTTTTAATCACACATTGGCAGAGTAATGTGGTGTTAAACATTTGTTTAACGGCACATTGACTGTATCAGATGCCCAATGCTATAAAAGTAGTACGGAGAGAAGTTAAAAATATGCTTTATTTGAAGTTTCAGATGTGCAAACATTTCACCCCCCCCCCCAATTATTCAGAAATTCATGAGAGTGAATTGGTTCTGAAAACACTCATTGCATGTTGCAATGAGTGTTTTCAGAACCAACGTTCATTGCAACATGCAATACACTTTCACGCATAGCTCCGTGCTACAAGTGTAATTTAAATATGTTTTGTCTCCAGTTTTCAAAATGCAAATATTTTTTGCAACAATTCATGACTGTTACTATATGCAATGTAGCTACAGTTTTCAGAGCCAAACAATCATTGCAGCATGCGATACATTTTATGCGTAGCTCTGTATGCTGCAAGTTTCATTTAAATATGTTTTGTTTGCAGTTTTCACTATGCAGATATTTTCTTTTATTTGCAATAGTTCATAACGGTTATATGCAGTGTAGCTATTGTTTTCAGAGCCAAACACTCATTCCATCATGCGATGCATTTTTATATGTATCTGAATGCCTTATAAATTTCTTGTAAATGTTTTGTTTGCAATTTTCTGTATGCATAAATTTTTCTTTTATTTGCAGCAATTCGGGATGGTTATATGCATTGCAGCTGTTTTCAGAGTCAAACAGTCATTACAGCATGCGATACACTTTTATGTGTAACTCTGTGCGCTACAAATTTTATTTAAATATTGTTTGCAGTTTTCACTATGTAGATATTTTATTTGCAGCAATTCATGATGGTTATATGCAGTGTAGCTACTGTTTTCAGAGCCAAACTCTCAATGGCAGCATGCGATAGACTTATGCGTAGCTCTGTGCGCTACAAGTTTTATTTAAACATATTTTGCATGTAGTTTTCACTATGCAGATATTTTCTTTTATTTGCAGCAAGCAGTTCATGACGATTATATGCAGCTAAATTAACAGTTTTTGATCATTGCAATGTTTTTCAGTGACAATCAATAATTGTAGAATGTGATGCAATTTTTTGCATACTTTTAATTACAATTTCATTTAAGATTCTTTACTTCCAACTGTTGACATTTTCTTTTTGTATCATTTACAGTAGTTCCATGATTATTATATTCAAGGTATTAATTGCAATTCGTACCAAAAACACCGATTCCAGCTTGTGATATATTTTTTTCATTTATTTATTTATTGCAATCTTCGGTACTACAGGTTAGTGCTACATATTAAATGCGATTTTTTAAAGTTGATTTTATTAGTTATTTTTGTTTACTAAAGATTTAGACATATTCGCTTGCAATAAGTACCGCTTTTCACTGCCTCCAAAATGTTATCAAAATCCTTTTGTAAACACTTTTCGATAAATATTTTTTTAATGCAGATATATGGCAATAGCTATACCACAATTAAATTAGAAAATTTAAAAAAAATAACCATGATGGCTGCTGCATGAATAATTCTACCTTTAAAAATATTTTTTTTTCCTTTTTGCATTGTAAAAAATATATTAGGAAAAAGGAACTTATTTTTATTGCAGAATTGTTACAATGTGATTTGTATCAATGAGCTATTGTTTCATTCATAATGTAGCCATTTAGCACATTTTTTTTAATTTCATGAAACAAAAAAATTAAAATAAACTTTCTAAGTTATTTGCAGCTATTCAAAGTATATATTTTTATAAAAATATATAAAAAGTCATACATTCTAGGGCTAAGTGCTTTTTTCAAAATTTGTAATAAATGCATCACATATAACTGATAATTAAAGAATTTAATGAATACGATTAAAATAAAGATTCCAACCAACATTGAGGTCGAGTTCAAGAATTGTGGAATTGCGAAACCATTTTAGACTCCTATTGGATTCGCCGATACATGTTAGCAATAATAATGAGAAAATCTATTTTACTCGAAGTAAAATAGATTTTCGAGAAAATCTATTTTACTCGAAAACATTCCATTAAAGTTTCAGATAAATAACATACTTTAACAAATGCAGATTTGATTAATGCCTTGTCGCTCTAATCCTATTTTATGCTTACATGAAAATTTAAGATTATGAAATATTTCTCGTCCGTATATGGATTCGAAGGAATTTAGAAATCCTCATTTCATTAAGAACAGCGGAAATATTTTCCTCAAAATTCTCTTGTCTACTCTCCAATAAACGTGTTATCCCTCTTCATACAATTATGGACCTTGTGAAATATCGTCAATGCACTCAGTGCTCAGATTTTTATTTTCACATATGAGAATTGTATGGTTCGTATAATGAAGAAAAACGGTACGTGTGTATTAATTGCATGGCATTAGTCAACTCTAGTTACAAAATATTGATCTTTAGCGTAAATCTAGCTTGTTTATTGAAATTATAGCGGTATCTTTGCGATTGATCCCTAATACGCCGTTAATACATAGGTACCCGAAAAACAAATATGAAGTTTGGACTTTGCCCCAATCGGTTGAAACCAAAATTTGACATAAAACTACAATTTTAATCAAAACATACAAAATTGCATTTGTGTAAGTCATTGCATTTACATTCATGTGAAACTGCAGACCGACAGCCTCTTGACCTAATTTTGTTCCAATTTTTTTACGAATCTGCAT
Source organism: Argiope bruennichi (assembly GCF_947563725.1). NCBI lineage: Eukaryota > Metazoa > Arthropoda > Arachnida > Araneae > Araneidae > Argiope > Argiope bruennichi. Next base: position 87,957,553 of record NC_079162.1, read on the forward strand.
TTTATATGTTAAATCTGTTTACCAAATGTTATCTATCTAGCTGTTCACTTTTTGTATTTATCGTTTTCACTTGTAACTAGACAGACAGACTTCCTCCGAATGGAATTCGTTCAAAATTATCTTAATTTTAACATTTGCAAAAATACACGTTTGAATGTTTTGTTTAATAAGTTTGAATACCATCATAACATTAACAAAATTCTAACAAACTGCGTATTTTTAAACTACACAGTCTGTTATTAGAAATTTAGAGAGATTTTAGAAGGAACAATTTAAAATCAAAAGTGAAATGAAAATGCATTAAGAGTGAAAAATCGATCATCTTTAGTCTACAAAATTTATCTGCTAGTAAATTGCATCTGTTTTTGACAAAACCATAGGAAAATGCATTTATTATCCTGCCATTATTCAGTTATTGATTTCAATTTCTTTTACATTACCGAAACAATTTAAAATGCATTTGAATTTTAAGTAAAAGTAGCATAGAAATGAAATAAAGGGGGGGGGGGTGCAATAATCCCTATAAGTCGAACCAATAGTTGAGAATATTTAAAGGATAATTGTGTGTATACACAAGCAGAAGAATGACAAACGTATATTTTATGAAACAAACAGATTATATCCCCATATAGAGTACAAGCACAACGCACTTTTACTCATTGTTTACCTTCAATTTAGGGAAATTTAGAGAAAAAGGGGGGGGGAAGGATATGAATTCCCACGATCTATTGTTTATATTTTATCTTCTTTACCAGGAAATTTTACTGACAAAGAGGATCTTAAAGATTAAATTCCAAAATTTCATTTTTGAAGTAATTTAGCAAAGCGAATGATCAACTTAAGAGATTTAAGAGGGTTTTGAGTGGGTTAGAGCATTTGGTATTTTAATAGGAAAATTTGTATTTTCCTTTATTTTCTATGTATACAGTGTGGTTTTCTATTATACTTTTAGAATTTTTCACAATTCCAGAGTAGAATTTTCTTAGTTTCTAATGTGTTTTTCAGTGGTTTCTATTCTTTAATCCATTACCATTAATAACAATGGACCAAGACACATTTGCAATAATTCCGAGTAATTTATTCTGAAGAATTTGTATCCTTTTCAGCTTAGTGGATGCTGTTAGTCCCCATATTGGTGCTGTATAAGGATTCGTCCGAGTTTGGTTTGGTTTGGTTTGGTTACATTAACGTTCCGTTTTAAAGCAACACTATGGCTATTTTGGGACGGTCCTCGTAATTTTGAGCCACGATCAGATAACGAGGGCGACACCTGAGCTGGCACCCCGCCTCTCCAGACCCGCTTACACTTCGGTTCTTCGATGGAATCGGGTATCGAACCTGAAACTTTCAGGCTCCGAACCCGAGACCTTACCACCAGGCCACGGCGGCCCCAAGAGCCTTCTTGAAAAGGAGTTTGTTTTTAAAAGATAATGCAGGTTTTCTCGTATTGAAGGTACACAGAGATGAACTTTTCTTTAGAATTTTTCTTACAAATAGGAAATGATTTCTGCTATTTTCATTTATTTTAATTTTTATTCTGCTGTTTAGTTTATTATAGATGATCGAGACAAAATGTTTGACTTCAGTCACCCATTCGACTGTTTCTTCAAAAACGTCTAATTGATTCGGGAAATTGATTGCATGTCCTTTTTTGGAATATTAGGGCTTTGTTTGTTTGTTGCGCATTCCCAAGAACATCAGATATATATCAAGTATATGATACTGTGAACCTTGAAGAAGTTCAATACTGGCAATGGATTGTCAATAAGATTCTGTCTGAAGAGTCCCAGACAAATAAGAATGGTCAGGTGGAACCTCTTCCATAAAATACGTGAAGCAGACCTCAAAGCGCTTAGAACCCTCAGAATATTTCATAGTTCTAAGATGCCATCTGAGAAAACGGGTAAGGGTAGTCTGATCCAGCCTACAACAATCAAGTGTCAGAGAGCCTCCTGGAAGACCACCTTTATACCAGTGATGTACTGGTGGGAGAAGCCAAGTGGTTTCGTTTTGGCTTGTAGCTCTCGATAAAATTTGCATGTAATTAAGAGTTTCAACAGGCACAGAGGCATCATTAGATCCCGTTTTAGTCGGAGTGTCCCCAATCTCATTCACTTTGATGCCAACATGAGAGGGTATCCATGACTTTCGTCTTGTTTGCATTCGCAGCAATTTTCTAAGGCATCTCGAAATGATTTTTGTTGTCCTTAAAATGAATCTGAAATTACTTTCTTGTTCAAGGATCGTTGAATCATCTTTCAACGGGAAACTACTTACTTTGAGATGATTTTAGAAATTTACTGTCAATATAGATTCGCTGAAGACGCTTCCCTGAGACGTTCTTGCTTATATTTTTCCAAAGCCGAAAATTTCACTCGGATCTTAGGAATATTTAGCTGTATTAGTTTGCAAATGAAGCCATCAGTCAACATCCTATCGATGGCTTGCTGGGTATCAAGTTGAATGTACTTATATTTTCCTGTTTTAAAGCAACACAAGAGCTACTGTGGACTTATTTTGTAGTTCTGCACCGCGTTCAGATGGAGAGCTTGACACTTGAGCTGGCACCCCGTCTTCAAGTTCCCATCACACCAACTGGAGGACATCTAATCACGACGGTATTAATATGCACCATATCCATTTATACGTCAGCTTTTCATTGGAATCAAGTTTTAAACCTGAAACCTTTCGGGCCTGAAGCTGAAACCTTACCATCAAGCCACCATGAATCTTCTGGAACTCAAAAACTCCACCTTTGGAGAAAAAAAATTTCCCTAGTTTGATCCTCATGACTATATTAGTGTGTTTTCATCTTAAAGGGAAATGGTTAAGCATGGAGTATTTGTTTTTGACTTTTTTCAAGAATGTAAAAGCATTAGGATAGAGAAATGTTAGAGCTTTATTTGAAACTCCATTCTGCATCTGCGACTTCCTTGATGTTAGTTTTGCAATAATGCTCGTGATTTCTGCAGGCGAAGTTAATATTAATACGAACGATTATCCTATTTCAATAAAGTATTCCTCTAACTCTCATTCTGCATTTCTAATGACGTCATCATCAGAAATTTCAATATTTTCTTGAAATGATTGTTTAGCTTGCATTTCTGAGGATACTGGCTTTTGTATAGCTTAAGAAACGAATCTTATTGATCCAACAATAAGGGGAATATATTTCTAAGTAGCTTTACGTGCCATGATATATAATAGCGCTTTATCTGGTTTGTAATTAGTCTATACAATCGTCCACCAACGCCTGTAACACTGGGCGGAGTTTAAACTATCCCCACCCTTTTGATCTACATCATTATCGGATGCAAAATCCACCTTCGGCTTTTGCGTCTTGCAAGGGAAGTTTGTATGCTTCAATTTATGCTTAAATGCTTAGTTTTAACTTTATGTTTAAATTAGGTTTTATGCTTAAATTGATTCATTAAAGCTAAACGTGAAATAATAGAAAAAATCAAGAAGCTGAGATCTGAAGTTTGTATTAACTTATATTCATGTTCATTCATTAAAGTATCCTTTCACGAACTAAATTGAATATTTGCTCAGTAGTTTCTTTTTCTTATTATTTATGCTGTACTTGGCATTGAGATTTCAGCTGTTAATGGGTCACTATTTCATTCCATCCGATTTTAGTGATTAGTTTTGATTTAAGTGTTCTTGAATATAATGGATAGAAACGATCCCATTGGAAGGAAACAAATCTTCTAACCCTTATTTTATATTTACATCGAAACCACTCATTACACCATGCACTGCAAATAATGCATTTTTATACAAGATTCGCCTTCATTTTTAAACAATTAAAATATGAACAAAAATTTCGGAAAAAAAAAATTCAAGATACACATTCCCATTCTCTAAAATATTGGAAGTTTGAAAATATTTCAAAAAATTAGACTGAAATACAGAAAACAAACAGCTGAAATTAAAATACTCGACATTTTCATATCTGCAGATAATAATTTAAATTTAACACTTTGGAGGCAAGCATGACTTTTCATATTTTTGTATGCGAAGTTTCAAAATCTCACTCAAATTTCCCATAAATATAAAAGCAGTTTATACTTTAAATATCTTGACCACAGCTTAAGTGTTGAGAAACTTAATCAGCATTACAGCAGTGCTATCCTAAATCTAGGTAACAGCGAAGGAGACTTTATGTTAGCTTCATATATTGACAAAACAGTACGTTATAATCCATAAAATATCAATTACTGAGAAATGTAGCTCTGACAATCTTTGTACTCAAACTGTCCAAAAGCCTGCACTTTGCCTTTCATTTTGTAATTAGTTAATCGGATTTTATGCAAGTAATCAAGTTAGTGATCGTAGCATTCAGCGTAGGTGTACGAAAGCCATTAAATACGCTCCTCTCCAGCTCCCTTGCCATTGATTAGAGGAAGAGCTTCAAAGTGAGTTCCCCTGCTGAAAGCAGTCATTTAATCATAAGCGATAACATTTCGAAATCGACTTATAGCAATTATTGTAGCAAAATGTATGTCAAAAACTTAGTTAGCAAATGTGGCGAAAGTTAGATGTGACAATAGAACAGTTAGCGACATATGCTGGCCTGGATTGCCAAATATGCGAAGTAAGTATCTGCTTAAGCACCTTCCAACTTACCCGGGGGGGATACATTATTTTCGGAATAATTTTGCATACTTTTACTCGATTTACAATAGCCATGTAATAATCAATTACCATTTAAATTTGAGAATACGATTCACATGATATTTTTTTCATGTTTTCAAATCAATGCAGCCTCCCCCCCCTTTTTTTGTTGCAATTCGCTCCTAGATTGACAAATCAACTCACCAAGAAACTATGCACAAAATTATTTCGATTATATTAAAGAAATGCTGTAATTTTTTAACAATTTCGTTGAAACTTGCTTTTAAATTTAATATTTTACATGCGGAGTACTCAACCAACTATGTCGAAGCTGATTCACAATTCAATTTTTATCGTTTTAGTTTGTCGTAATATGCCCTCATTGAAAACTGCTTAAATACATATTAAATAAAATCAATTAAAAAAATCTGGTTTAAAAAGTAAGGAAAGGGGCATTGTATAGAGCCCTTAACATATAATAATAATAGAATAAGAATAATATAAGAAACCAGCATTGCATAGAGGCCTTAACTGGGCGTCATTTGACCCCGATATATGGCACTTTTTCAGAACATGCAAAATTTTACGGCACATGAAATGACTTAAAACCAGATGATGATAGCCTATATCAGCGAATAGCACCAATAAAATACATTGAAAAATTTAACATATAACATTTTGACGCACACAGTGACGATATTTTATGTGGCCTGCATATTTCTAAACATCTTTGTTTGGTGATCATTCAGCAATGCAGATGTATAGTGAAATTCATATGCAAACTTTAGAGTGGTTGGGTGACAATTTAGGCGCAATAATCTAAGGCAAAAGTTCCCAAACTTTTAGCATTGAAATCTGCTTTTTAAATATTACTTTTTAAGGTACTTTCCCACTGAACAGTTTTATCTGAAATTTGTTATGGGTCTATAGCTTTGGCGTTCAAATGTTAGTTAAATTTTCCATCTAATTTTTTATTTTAATCTTGGCCTAAATTTTCCATCTAACTTGTTGCGATTATGAGCTATCGCATTCAGAAACGCTCGATGGAATAAACCGACAGACAATTAACTTTTTAACTGATTTAGTTCAGAATTTGGACAAAAATTTATGATTCTGTTATAAAACCTACAAAAAAAATTCATTCATCTAGCTCGTTCCATTTTTTGGCCGAGACTGGCCGAGAAACAACATTTTCATGAATTTATTTCAAAATTTGGCACAGATTTACAACAGTGGTGTAAAGATCTTATAAAAGAATTTCATCCAGCGAGCTCTTCCGTTGTTCACTTATTCTGTTCAAAAACAGAACTTGCAGGTTAAAATATCGATTTTTGGTATGAAATTTGTTACCTACTCTAATCTGTTATTTATGGTTATGTTATTTATTTGTTATTGTTACATATAGTATGTTATTTGTTATTGTTACATATAGTATGTTATTTGTTATTGTTACATATAGTATGTTATTTGTTATTGTTACATATAGTATGTTATTTGTTATTGTTACATATAGTATGTTATTTGTTATTGTTACATATAGTATGTTATTTGTTATTGTTACATATAGTATGTTATTTGTTATTGTTACATATAGTATGTTATTTGTTATTGTTACATATAGTATGTTATTTGTTATTGTTACATATAGTATGTTATTTGTTATTGCTACATATAGTATGTTATTTGTTATTGCTACATATAGTATGTTATTTGTTATTGCTACATATAGTATGTTATTTGTTATTGCTACATATAGTATGTTATTTGTTATTGCTACATATAGTATGTTATTTGTTATTGCTACATATAGTATGTTATTTATCTGCTATTGTTACGTATCTATTATTTACAGCTGACAGCAAAAATAAATATAAAATTTAATCAACTAAAACTGCAATCAAGATATTTAATTAAAACTAGGGGGACCAGTTAATGCAGTTCCTCTCGGATTGCTTCGCGATCCAGGCTCGCTTCACTTGCTCGCCATCAACTAAACCACTTTAATCTAACAATAGATATATTTAGATTCAATTCACTCCAAAGTATGATAAAACAATGAAAGAAATAAATGTAAAGCAAAAAGTACACTCGCAAACATCACCAACATCAAAGTTCTTCGTAAACACAAATAACTTTATCATTTAAATAACTAAATACATCCACCAAAAAAAAATTTTAAAAAATCGTGCTTTTCTCACAATTTTTCAAATTTGGGAACTATACCATAAGAATAGAATAAAAAATTGATATTTACAAAAAAACTGTTTTTCTCACAATTGTTCATATTTGAAAGCTACACTACAGAAACAGAATAAGAATTTGATATTTACAAAAAAATAAATTGCCTGAAAGCAGCTATATTCAAATTCAGTCCATTCTAAAATAAAATAAAACAATGAAAGAAAAAATGTAAGGCAAAAAGTATACTCGAAAATCGAACCTAATTCTCCTCTTGGAAACATCAAGGAATAGACCATGGAATCACAACATTGGTTTAATGGGGAAATATTTTTGCAGCTATCATCTACAGGATAAATACAGATTTCTCGATTCGCAGGTGGTTCACCAATATCTCCAACATATATCGCTGCAATTTCTGTTTTTGTAATAGATTGATTATATCTACGTATATCTAAATTTCTAGTCTATATGAAAACCATCCTGACATTTGTAGTAGGATTTTCTTCAATTATAGAATGCATCTGTAGGTAATAATCGATGAACGGATTAATTGCTCTCAACATAGAATCCAATCTTTCCATCACAGAGAGCAAACATTCTTTATTTCTCTCCATACGTTTTTCAGTGGCTTCACTAGTATCAAACACATATAACTGATTATAACCTGATTTGTTATGACCACTCTATAAAGGAGAAACCATGTGGTATATCTGACCATGCAATATGGCCCTGTTCCAGGAGGAGGTTTAATTTGAGCTCCCATGGAAGCAAAAGTTAAAGCAGAATTATATTTTCTTATATGCTTCCGATAGTTTCTTCCTTCGATTGAATCACTGAGTTCTAACATAATCCCACAATTATGCTATGTAGTTCGGAAACTTCGCTCCGTGCGCATAAACGTTTAACCCTATCTCGTTCATTACGTCTGGATCTTCTTATGAACGAGTCTTGAGCATTTTCATTCGACCCATCTTCTCTTTTTCGACGATTTCGTTTTAAAATTGATACGGCAGGACTTAAACTCATTGTAAAAAAATTGTCCGTTTTATGACCGTTAATTTTTTTGTTTAAAATATTTTCAAACCGATGCATAAATAGCGTGCGCTTGAAATCTTATCACGTGTTCATGTTTCCTTGCGAGGTCGAAGTGTTGCCAAACGGCGATTCACAAATTCGGCCTTATTTTGCGTCCATGTAAGCGTTTTATATAAATAGATGAGACTACAGTTGTCAACAATCAGAACACACTGCGCATGCGTGAATTTTCTACGGCAGTTGAGGTAACACAATACAGAAATTTTTAATTTCCTTTATCCGTTTTATTTTATTTCAAAAATACTTCGGAATGAATCCGGAAGACGGAATAATTAACAATGTTTAATTTTAAATGCATCAAACGCTAAGAAAATAAACAGAATCGTTTGAAATAATCGATCGAAAACATGTTAAGTCTAACCTCGTTAGCGTGGGGGGGGGGAACTGAATCCTTATTCATTTGGCAGTGTCAAGTGTTGCCAAACGGCGATTAACAAATTCGGCCTGATTTTGCGTCCACGTAAGAGTTATATATATATATATATATATATAGATGAGATCCATCTTGTGGTAAATTTTATCAAAAAAACTTGTATTAATATATTAAATCAATTCTAAACGAAACCTCTACAGTTGCATTAGTTTTAGATAAATATACATCCTACATGAAATACATATTTATCATTTGCATCTTAACTAATCCTTAACTATCCTAAGCATGGGATAATTAATATTAGAAAGACACTCATTAATAATTGTATGTTTTTTTCACTGATATAACCATTCGTGATTAGCCTATTTTCAGTAAACAATTATTTCGTGACTAAAAGCTTTGTAACACTTTGTAACGTGAGCTTCAAATTTTAAAAGCAAAGCAACAATTTTCGTAATGTTAAAAGCCATATTTAAAATTAGTAAATTTAGAATTTAAACGTTTTCTTTATTCTTTAAAGCCATGTCCATAAATTACTTTCAGAGTTCTTGAAATTCTATATACTAGAGGTTGGAAATGTCGATGAACAGAAATATTTTTAAAAGCAATCAGCACTTAAAATTTGAATATCATATTCTCGCGCTTAAAATTTAAATACCATGTTCTCCAATGTGTTTTGGAAAGCCCTTAACTATTCTGCTTCTCTGCCTTACATCGTTTTATTTTTTAAACTCTTCACAGTTTTGGAATACTTTCAAATCGAAGAATTATATTTAACGTTTTCTATCCTGAATTAAATTTACTATCAGCTTTTTTTTTTCTCTTATTAGAAGTATATAGAAAGAAAAGTATTGTATTCCTCAAAAACTTGAAACTTGAAATTTTGAGTTCGAAAAAAAAAAAAAAAAAAAAACATTTTTTAAAATTACATCTATATGTTTGTCCTATGGGGAGGGGGGGGGGGTACCTCGTAATTGAGGATGAGAAACTTCCGATATGATGGTTGATTCTCGCCAACCTTCTGGGTACACAAAAAAGTGGGGGTCTGGCTCCTCCCATTGATTGCGGGACATATTTCCTTGGGAAAGGATTGCACCGTGGCCGGTGATGGTCCTTAGGACTCACCCACTGCTCCCACCAATGTTGCTGTTGCGGTGCTTCGATCATTCAAGTTTTTCCGTGTGCTTTCCGGCAGGTCGGAGTTGCCAGTTTGTGGTTATATCTATCTGTTCTACTAGTTGTGAACACGATAACTCAGAAACACTTTAAGCTAGCCGGATGAAATTTGGTGTATGGTCTTCACACTTTGTAGATTTCTGTAAAATTTTGAATGAAATCCATTCGCAATAAGTCTGTCCGAGTACACAATAACTACAAAATGTAAAGAACTAGATCGGTAAAATTTGGTACAGAGGTTCAGCATTTAAAGTATACACGAATATCAAATTTTGAGCAAAATCCATGAGATGGCCGATTGCCTTTCTGGTTAACGAAAGAAGAAACTGTAAAAACCGAAGCAATTGCTCATAGATCCCGATGGATGAACCAATACACACATTGCTCGCAGGAACTATGTATATTATTATTTTATATACTTTATATTATTTAGCACTATTTTTGGATCTTAAGACCAAAGCTTTGATAGATTGAATTTCCATAAAGTAAATAAAATATATACAAATTAAACGACATTAACCCTCATTTGTTAAATCGAAATCCACTTCTTTTAGAAAGAAAGGACCGGCAGAAATTTTGTAAAGATTTAAAAAAAAAAATCGATTTGTAATTTTTTTTTCCCTCTATGTTATCAGAAAAAGTTATTTCCAAAACAGATACCATTAAAAGGCTTGGTGGTAAATATTTTTTATTGTATATATATTTATTCACCGCTCTTTTAGGAAACCAGAACCAAAAGTTTGGCAGAGTGAATTTTCTTGAAGTTCGGTCATACGTAATTTAATGCCTTTCGCCATGGAGAAAGCATACGTATTCCGTGAGCATACGGCGACTCACGTAGAAACCGAAGCAATTGATCGTAGATCCCGACAGATGAACCAATAGACACAATGTTCATAGGAGCTATGTATATTATTATTTTATATATTATTTACCACTATTTTGGATCTTAAGACCAAAGCTTTGATTGACTGAATTTCCTCAATGTAAATAAAATATATACCAATATATACTGCATTAACTCTTATTCAAATCAAAGTTCATTTTTTTTGCAGAAAGAGGGAATCGATAGAAATTTAATGTAGACAAAAAAATGGAATTCTTTTTTCTATTATATTAGAAAAAGATTTTATTTTCAAAGTAATACCATTAAAGGACATGGTGGTAGATATTTTTTTTTATTCACCGCTATTTTAATACACCGGGACCAAAAATTTGGTAAAGTGAATTTTCTCGAAGTAAAAATATATACCAATTAAATAGCATTAACTCTTATTTATTAAATCAAAGTTCATTTTTTTTTCAGAAAGAGGGAACCGACAAAAATTCAATTTAGACAAAAAAGAAAAAAAGATTTCGAATTTTTCCTATTATATGAGAAAAAGATTTTACTCTCAAAATTATTATTTTCAAAGTGATACCATTGAAAGACTAAGTGGTAAGTCATTTTTTACCATATTATATATATTTCACCACATTTTTTTTAGAATATCAGGACCAAAAGTTCGGTTAAGTGAATTTTCTCGGACCTCGGCCATACATAATTTAATGCCTTTCGCCACGGAGAAAGCATACGTTTTCCGTGAGCATGTAGTGACTCACGTAAAAACCGAAACAGTTGCTAGTAGATCCTGATAGATGAACCAATAGACACATTGCTCACAGGAGGAAAGGAAAAACTGGGTTTATTTTTCCATCGATTCCGTTGTCCTGATCAATAGAGCCGGATCGATTTCTGGCGAAGTGCGAGAAAAAGATTAACCTGCTCACAGGGTGGAACCAATAAATGGATAATACTAGTTCGCCCAAACAACTTAAGACGCACTCCTTCATAACCTATCACTTCTTAAGCAAGAGTTAAGGAGACATTCCTTGAGTTAGTGCGGAGTGCTAATACCAGAATGTCGAGTTAATTTCGGAGGAAAGTAACTCTGGGTTAATATTTGGTGTTCTTGACAGTTAAATGATTTGTTTTTCTTTTTCAATGGTTTGTCTGCAAAATATTTCTTTGGCGGAAACTTGAAAATGCAAGAAGGAGCATTACTCTACTTTAGCTTCAATTATAAAGAAATGCTCCAGAAAATACTCATATTTTTATTTTTCTAAAATTTTTTCAAAGTTGAACTTGTTTTTTGTTAATAATCGCTGAACTTGTAAATATTTTTGTTGAATACTGTTCAATTATTATTGAGAGGGATTTTTTTTCTTTTTCTTTTTTCTTTTTTTTTGTAAATAAATATGCAAATAAAACTATGCATTTCGAATTTTTACTTTGTCATATCTCACCGCAACTAACAGTAAATTTAAAAAAAAAAACGAAAACCCCAAGCAGTTTATGAGTAAAATGATCGTATTAATGCCCGAAATGAAAATATATAACATAGGAAACTATTAACAGTATCTTATTTCATGTTTTGTATAGATTAAATAAGCCATTAAAACTATTTTTCTTGTATACCTCTCGTTATTTTCAGCCGTTTTGACGAAACGTTTACACATGAAGATTTTTCATTACGCAGAATTATTTAAGAAATTAAGAATTAATTATTGCTATTGAATTTTCGCGAAGTAACTTTTATAGAAGAAAAGCACTTTGTAGCAACTGGTTCGTGATTTTTGTTTATTTAGTAAAAATTACGAGATTAGAAACGACAAATCTATGTCACTTTTACTAACAAAGAGAATATATTGAGAATACGTATATGTTTTATTCTTCAGTCGCAGAGTAAGACACTTTAAATGAATTGCCAACATATATTTTAAACCCCGCAATGCATCCTGTAGTCATTTGGTTTCACATTTTTATTCCCATTTATAAACTTCTCATGATTGTTCCAAAAGTGGTAACAATGAGGGTTTGGAAATCTTTTTTTAAATGCTTTTTGATAAACATTTATAGAAAAATCCGATATATGGCCACAGCGGTACTAGAATTAGATTTAAATTGCAAACTTGGGGAAATATCAAGATGGCTGTTGTGTAAATAGTTCTATCATTAAAAATACTATCAAAATCTTTTTTTGAACTGTAAAAAATATATTAGTAAAAAGGACCTTTCATTTTCATCGCAGATTTGTTATAATGTGATTAGTGTCCTGGTATATAGTTTAATTCATAACGTACATATTTAACACTTTTTTTTATTTCACGAAAAAAAATTAATAATTTTCCTAAATTATACGCAGTTATTCAAAAGATTTTATTAAAAAAAATTATGCATTCTAAGGTCGAAAACCGAGAAAAAAAATCCAAATCCCTTTTAAAATTATGCACATTTAAGAAGTCATATTTTTAAGTTAGCTAGTATTTTTCGTTATATCTAAGTAGATTGATCTATGAAATGATATTTTTTTTTAATATGGGAGCGAATTAAAGCAACGTAAATAAAGTTAAGAGTTTATATTTCCTCCATGAAAAAAAATGCAAATCCGTATCTAAATAAATTGTATCATCTGATCTCGAGTAATGCAAATTGCTACCAATATATCTTACAATTGTTTTATAAAGCTTTAAAAGTGAAGTAAAAATTTACCCAATAGCTCCAATTTTTAATTACCACTTAATTGAGAAAGCATTCTCAATTAACATTTAAAATTTATATATCTTAACGCCACTATTGTGTACCATTTTTCATAATTTAACAGTTTTGCAGATTTTTTTTTTTTTAAAAATGAATCTGAAGCTAATGAAAATGAATTGGATTTCTTTACCAGTTAACCGTGTCCCTCGGGGGGGGGGGGCACCTCGAAATGAGGATGAGATGTTTCCGGCATGGTGGTGGGATCTCGCCACCCTGGAGGGTACACTAATAGGTGGGGGATCTGGCTCCTCCCATCGATGACGGGACGTACTTCCTTTGGGGAGGGTTGTACCGTGGCCGGTGACGGCCCTTAGGACTCAACCACAGTTCCCGCCAATTGCTGTTGCGGCGGTCCGCTCATTCAGTTTTATGGTTTAAATCCGTGTGCCTTAGGGCAGGTCGGAGAGTTAGATGGTTGACTTACCAGTTAACCGTTTCCACCTCTTCCTTCGGAAAACGCGTATTTGAATTGTGTCGCAAAAATTTAGCGACGATGAGGTTTAGTTTAATTATATTAACGTCCTGTTTTAAAGCAACAGGGCTATAAAGGGCTATTTTGGGACGGACCTCACAATTTTGAACTTCGCTCAGATGACGAGGACGACACCTGAGCCGGTACTCCCCACCCCCTCTCTACACTACGCCACAGCAGTGGGAGGACGTTTGGTCCGGACATATTTAACGTGCACAAGACCCGCTTACACGACGGTTCTTCGGTGGAATCGGGTCTCGATCCTGAAACCCTCCAGTTCCAAAGCCGAGACATTACCGCCAGGCCACGGAGGCCTTAGCGTATACTCAAACACAGAATGTGTAATGTGAAATTATGTTGTGATGAAATGATTAATTTTTTTTTATTTCAATAATCACGTTTATTTATTTACTTAAACTAACATACACTTTTTGCATATGAACGAAAAGAAACAAAAAAATTTATTATTTTAATTTGACAGAATGGTATTGAGCAAATCATGGCACAAAGCAAATAACCTTTTATACGTTCCTTTGATTTCGATTTGGCCTCGAAATACTTTAAACATCTTCAAATTTACGAATATGGTTGAATTTTTACTCAAATTGTAATTCAAACTGCAAATTGCCACTGCTTATTACTCCTCAGGAATAAACTCGTCCTAACGCAAAATGTTGTAATTTTTCCATGACGAGTATACTCGTCAAAAGAAGTTAAATAGTTAATTGGTCATCTATGCTTTATCTGTAGGATTTTTCAAGCATGCAATTTTTGTTATTCTAAAGATAATTTGTCATTTTATACTCCAGATTTAGCTTGGTTTAGTTATATTAACGTCCTGTTTTAAAGCAACACTAGGGCTATTTTGTGACGGATCTCGTCATTTTGAACCGCGGTCAGATGACGCGGACGACACCCCTGCTCTCCACACCACACCACCGGGTTATACTCAAGAAAGAAGTATACGAGTTTGAGTTAGTTTAGTTATATTAACGTCCCGTTTTAAAGCAACACTAGGGCATTTTGGGACGAACTTCGTAATTTTGAACCGCGGTCAGATGACGAGGGCTACACCTGAGCTGGCACCCACCTCTCCACACCAACGGGAGAACGTTTGGCCAGGGCGTTCAGCATGCACCATATCCGCTTACACGATGGTTCTTCGGTGGAAGCAGATCTCGAACCTGAAACCCTCCAGTTCCGAAGCCGAGACCTTACCACCAGGCCACCGCGGGCCCCCATACGAGTTTAAGAAAAATATTCACAGTAGATATTGATAGTTTAAAATAGACGCATGTAAATGATAAAAATAAAAATAAGCGCTTAATCTTCATATGAATTTTCACGTGTTCAAATGACATGTAAAGTGAGATTATCATTTAAATAAATCGGAATAAATATTCGTATAACTACAATTTTATTTTGTTGCATTATCCCCTTTCATATCGTTATATTTAGAAATTGTTTCTCATATATTTTATTCAATTTGCAGTTGTAGATTTATAATGTTACATATGTAACCGCAATTATTTTGATTGCAAAAGTAATTAGACATGCAACAAGCATTGCATATAAATAACCATCATGCATAAGTAGCAATTTTACACGGAAAAAGCAAAAAAAAAAAAAAAGCAACCTTAGTTTGCGGCTAAATATTATCAAATGTAAATTGCGTCCTACATTTATCAACTAGTCAGCTGACTATTTCTATGGCATGTTAATTGTTATAATAGTAACAGCTGCCCTCTTTTCCATCAGTGTACATCTGGTGCGTAATTAATTAACATTTTTAATCAGATTTTCATGAAAAGAATCCTTAATCATTATAATGTCATCGTTGTTGTCATCATAAAGCGACCTTTTCGATGTTGGAATAAATTATCTTGAGTAATTTGCATACGAAACAAGAATCACCAATAAGATACTTATTGTTCAAAAGGCCATCTGAAACTTTCGATGACAGAGGATTTCCAGTATCATTTGTCATTAGTTGCTGAAAACAAACGATTTTTTTAAAAATTCCTCTAGGCACGCTGGAAGGCAAAGTAGATTTCTTTACATCTAAATTATTTTTTCCAAATTCCTTTCAATCCTTAAACTAAACCTCACGAAAATGGTCTTCCCGAAATATTCTCGGATATTCTCCAATTAATCCCCTCCATATAACCGCATAAAATTATGGACTTTGGATAAGGCCACGGAAGTTAGTTAACAGTTAAAATTAGGGCTTGAAAATCACTTTTGAGCCTGTAATTTCTAAGATATTGCAGTTATATATATATATAAAAAAAAAATGTTAAGTACAAAAGTTGTTCGTAATGAGGCGGTAATTTAACTAATTGGATTTTTTTTTTCTATCTTCAATATTCAGAAAGTTATAGCGAAATGAAAATTTCAACCCCCGACCAATTCCACTCTCTTTGAGTTAGATGCCCCATTTACGAACTCATCCGAGATTTTTACATTTCCAACAACATATTCCAGGCCACTTAAAATCCAAACAAAATTACTCCAGTTCTCCTGTTCGCAACATAGTCAAAGCGTTATACGCATATTTAATTATATATAAACTTTTGAACAAAGGTTTGGGGAGGGGGTCTAGGGACTATCATCGGTGAAGAACTGAAGAAATTTTCCCGAAATAGTGTCGTGAGAATCCTTGCAATAGGTAGTCTTCCAATAGGAATCAACCTAATATTTGGCATATTTTATTTAATGTGCAACTTTTCGCTGATACATTGAAATCACAACAAAAAGTGGTTATTTGACAGATGCGATGCATTTAGTGTTGACTAAATTCCTGTTCCATTAGTGATGCGAAATAAGAAATCAAATGGAAATTAGAAGTCTTTGTCAAAACTTCCATATCCAACAGCACTCACTCATTATCGAAGTACTGTTGTTCATCATGCCATTTAAGAATTAAAGGAGTTAGAGAATTTTCATCATTTCTGTTGGTTGCTCAAGGCAGGCACTCTTAAATTCTTAACGTACCGCTAATTCCTTAATGCACTGAAATTATAAAACACTAGAAAGCGGTTAATTGATCATTGCGGCACATTTAATGTTAGTCCCATTTGTTGCATTTAATTATAAATAGAGTAAACAATGTAAATGTTTGAGCATAAGAATCTTAAGATGATAAGAGGACTTACTTTGTCATTTCAATTAGTTACTCAAATAAAGGGACCTTTAATGTACCAGTATTTTAAGATACATTAAAATTACATTAGAAATTTACCATTTGATTGTTGAGGTATATTATATGAGGCTATTAGCCATTTGTATTTTCCGTTTATATTGTATAGTAAGAAATAAAGAGAGCATTATAAACCTTTGACAAATAAGAAGCCTTATTAAAAACCATATAAAGAAAAATAATTGATTCGACATTTCAAACACTAATATACAGGGTGTTCATTAATTATTGTCGGGGTTTCCGTACCTCATAACTTTCGGATAAAAAATATTACGCAAAAACCGATTACGCATTCGTAAATTACAACTCAAAGAATTTTATTAATGATATTAAAGTGTGACGCTTGCACAATTTGCACTTTGTAGGCATTCAGCTGAAGGCGATTATGTATTCGTAAAGTACAACTCAAAGAATTATGTATTCGTAAAGTACAACTCAAAGAATTATGTATTCGTAAAGTACAACTCAAAGAATTATGTATTCGTAAAGTACAACTCAAAGAATTATGTATTCGTAAAGTACAACTCAAAGAATTATGTATTCGTAAAGTACAACTCAAAGAATCGCCTTCAGCTGAATACCTACAAAGTGCAAATTGTGCAAGCTTTACACTTTAATATCCTTAATAAAATTCTTTGAGTTGTAATTTACGAATACGTAATCGGTTTTTGAGTAATATTTTTTATTCGAAAGTTATAAGGTACGGAAACCCCGACAATAATTAATGAACACCCTGTACAATACATAAATTGTCAAATGTATTCCATCTTTAGTTATATACAGTTATTTTAATTTTATTATGATAACCCGTTACACAAAGTTAACTTTCCACTTTCCTCGACGTCTATGATTACTAACGATTATCTTCTTTTTCTGGATTATTTATGATGCATATATTTTCGGACTAAATGATAGCATTATTTCTTTTAAACGTTATCCGACAAAAAAAAAAAATCATATAAAGAAAGCTATGAAGGCTTTTTTTTCAAATTGTAAACTTCGACAGAAACTGAAATTACTCTACATGTAGCAATCTTGCGTTATAACCTACATATATTACTTTAGCAGAAATCAGAACCACAATGGTCTGACTTCTCGGCGGGGGGGGGGGGGGGGACTGGAGCGCATCAGGTTCGAAGCCCGATTCCTCGGAAGAACAGCCACCTAAGCGGGTCTGGTGTATGTTTTGTCCAGTGGGTCCCAAACACCTCCGCGCTACTGTCGTGCGAAAGAATGGAGATACGAGTCTCAGTTCAGTCCTCGTCATCTGATCCTGGTTCAAAATTACGAGGTCTGTTCTAAAGTAGTCCTACTGTTGCTTTAAAAACGGAACGTTAACGAAACTGAATCAATGAAAGTTACACCAAAACTTTATTCCAACGATTCAGCACTTAATGTTTATTTGAACAATAGGTTTCAACTTCACTGATATAATAGTGACGATCTATGATGTTCGATTTCGTAAAATTTGAGAAAAATTATTCGTTAATAAAATCTTATAACTGAAAAGATTATTTTATATTAAAGTAGTGTAAAAATGGTTTTTCTGTAGTAATATACTATGAAGTTATTGGGGAAATGGTAAAATTGTCGATTGATTTTTAATCTAAAATATGAATTAATCTTTTGGAGAAAAAAAATTTAAAAGTTCTTACTGCCTCAGAAGTAATCATGTCCAAAGTTGGTAGCTACAGATTTACAAAAATGCCCTGTAGAGCGTTTTGAACATTTTTTGCATCACGCAATTAGGGAAAATTATGCAGCCTATAAACCTCATGTTAAAAATAGATTTTTAGGACATTATATTCATGAAAAATATTTATCTAAAAATTTGTCTTTTCATTTATCATCAAAACAAATATACAAATTAAAAATTAAAAATCAACCGACAATCTAAAATTGCCGATTAAGTTTTAATGAAAAATGCCGATTAAGTTTTAATGAAAATTGCCGATTGATTTTTAATCTAAAATCGGAATCAATGTTTTGAAAAAAAATTTCGTAAGTACTTACTACATCGGAAATAACCATAGGCCGAATTTGGTAACTATAGGTCCAGAACTATGCTCTGTAGAGCGTTTTAAACGATTCTCACTTCACGCAATTTATATAACACTTTCCTGTTATAAATTCGTTAAAAATTATATTCATAAAGAATATTTATTATAACAATTGTTTGTGTTTCAATTATTATCATCAAAATAGTTATACATATAATGAACCATTGTTGCATTATTTGCAATTTCAATACAAATGTTTCATTTTTATTATGCGAAAAGCATCCAGACTATTCAACTCTAGTACAATGCGAGGTGAAATATTGGCTTCAGAAAGAGAAAGATCGGCCTTAAATTTCACCTAGTAGAGAGAATTGCGAATATTAGAGAATTCTTAAAAATTGCATCGCCAGAATTTCTTTAATGACCAGGGAACTTTTCCAAAGACTTTTTATTGATGGCTTTTTCCGTGATCAAAACCGCCTCTATATTTCCACCGAATTATTTATCCGCAAGAGAGCCTTCTGAATTCATTACGCATTTATTAAAGGGCTTAATATATCAAGATGGAGAGTAATGGGAGAGAATTGCTGCCAGTTTATTCTGCTGAGATTCTCCCCCCCAAGCCATTGTGCGAGGCCTTTCTCCAATTTCCAATAATAATCACACGATTGCTTTCTAGACCATGCTCCCCCATCTCGGGGCGCGGAATCAATTCTTGAACACATTTAAATTCTTCGAATGAAGTTGAATGGGACTGAAATGCGGGACATCGCAAGCTTCGCCCGTGGATTTGAAGGGCGTATAATCGGTACGCGACACGATCTGTAAGGAAAGGAATTCTGCCATCAGCACAACATAACGCCATTCAATGCCCCGGTGCCTATAACACTAAGCTATCTAACCAACTGGATGAGCACAAGATGGAAGGAAGGAATCAAAAGTGGGGGGAATAAAAGAAAATATGGAATAATAGCCCGTCTGGGTCCTGTGTTTTGACTTCATTCGCGAGAACTGCACTTTTGAATGAATAATTTAATTGATTTTGACAAGTGGCATTTTGGTCTCAGTTATTGCGTAGTCTTGAAGAGGTCTTGGTATTTATCAGTATGATTTACTATGGAGTGGATCTTGCCGCGTGAAAGGGTACTCGATGCAACTCTCCTGTACCATTCTTCCTCGAGACTTATTTCTGGCTTTCTCATGTGCCATGAGAGAGTCAGTAAGCATTCGGTGGCATTGTCAATTGGGGAAACTATCTCCCCACAGCTACAGTAAGGAGTCTGCCACCAACATAAACGTAGAGCCAAATAGCTGAATAAGCAGAGTTTTTTTTTAAAAAAAAATTAGTTTTAATAAAAACTAAGATTAAAAGAACCCTGCTTAGAGAACCAATCGGCGAAGGGGAGAGAGAGATGTGTCGGTATCTTTCATTTGCTTCTTTATTTTTGCCATATTTTCAGAGTGATACGATTCTGTGCTTTCATCTTATTTACAAGATCATGATCTACAACATGTTTTAACCCATTAAGTGCGGAATTTATTTTTAATCCTTTGCATTCGGATGGTGTCTCACTCGCCAATCAAGGCGGTGCATCATTTTGAAGCTTTATTTATTTTTCAATTTTGAAACGCCTACAGAATGGTAAAATGATGTAGATTAATTTTTCAGGGAAATTCAACTTAAATTATATATACTTATTATTCAAAGCAAACAAACCTTTGTATTAGGTGAATAATTATGCATATAATTACTTTTCCGAGTGCAAAGGGTTAAAGTCTCTCCCGCGGTGCGTAATATTAATCAAGTGGTAGTATATATACAAATCGAATACAATACAAATAATTGCATTATAAATTTTGTGAAAAAAATAGTGAATTATGTAAAAATGAAAAATGTGAAAAATAGTGAATTCATTTTAATTGAATAAAAAAATTACATGTTAAACGTACAAAAATGAAGATTTGGATTGATGTATATACACCCTAAACGTAGTTAACGGTTAATTAAAATTGAGTTTAGTGTCATTTAAATTTCAGAACATTTTAATATTTAGAGGATTTGCCTGCATAAACGGGCTGTTATTCTTGTAACAATATCAGATATGTTTGTTACAGATTAACTAAAGAAAGTTGTAGCAGAAAACAGTAATGCACATTGGCAGAGTACTTAAGAAATAAAAATATATATAATTTGTAGAGCATTTTAGCTTGAATACTTGGAATTATTTCTCATTATCATGAAGATTGAATTAAAATTAGATGCACGTTAAATCCATCGGGGCCAAATGTCCCTCAAGAGAAGTTTGGAGAAGGTGTGCCAGCTCAAATGCCATCCTCGTCATCTGACAGTGGTTCAAAATTACGATGTCATTTTCCAAAATAACCCTTGTGTTATTTAAGTTTAGTTATATTAACGTCTCGTTTTAGAGTAACCCTATGGCTATGTGGGGCGGAACTTATAATTTTGAACTGCGGTCAAATGACGAGAAAGATACCCGAGATTATCCCTCCTCTCCAAAATTCCATACCACACCAGCGGGATGGCAATGTAGAGCACTTTAGTGTAAATATATAATACCTTTAAAAGTAAACAATTGACAGGGATTTTATGAACTGAAAAACTTTATGAACACTCAAAACTAATCACTAAAAACGAACCAAAAGCAAGCATCATTACCCAAATACAAAATAAAAAATATAATAAATTGCTGACAGAAAATAATAGAAATAACTTCCAACTGTCCCTAAAGAAAGAACATAATGAATCAACTATTGAATCATAAAAATTGCAGAGCTCAACTCGCTAATCTGTGCTACAATTCATCATTAAAAAAAATGTAAGTAAAGCATAAGATTTTATAATTTCTATTCATGCTTGCTTTATTTGCACACAAAGAAAAACTGGTCAGAGTTGCTAGACTCCAAAGCAGAAGTTAGGTTTCCGAATCGGTGGGAATATTTTTAAACTCCTCTCAGTATTCCAGATGAAGTATATAGAGAATATTTTTTATCAAAACTGTGGGAACCAAACCAAAAATCACAAAAGCTTAAAGCGCTAATGTATACATTCAAAGTTAATGGAAATTCTAATGATATTTACAAAATATTCAAATTCTTTAATAAAGAATTTTTTTTCTATTTATGATTGAATATCCTTACTTCATACCTTTCAGGGCCTGACAGTGTAACGATTTTTTTTTCTTTGACTCATCCCGATTCTTTATCAAGAAATGCTTTCTATATATTGGAACATTAATAAAAGCATGTTTTTTCTTTTACTTTTTGTTGTGTTTATTTTTTTTTCTGTTTTTTAGTCCACTACAATTCATAATTATTATGATTACTACGCAATCAAAATAATGAAAAAATCTATTAAATCGAATATCGAAAGATCTATATTCGATCTTTGTCGAATTTACAACAAATGCCTTTTATTTTTTCTTATAGAAGGAATAAAAGGCATTTGTTATTGAATATATTATTTAATTTATTGAAAAACTACATTTTTTTTACTTTTTAGTCTCGGTTCTTTTAAATTATTTTTAACCCAGGCATCTAAATATCTTTAACGAATTCCAGAGTTAATAATTTTATTTTTCTTTACCTATCTTCCTTAATTGATTTTATATTGTGGGTTGTAGAAGTTACCTATATAGGTAATCAGGAGCAATATCAGTAAATATGACTTGTGTGCCTGAAAAGTTCAAGAAGCAAATCAACAAATACTCCCGAATTCAATACCACATAGTGCCCTTCCATACTGAAACAAAACTAAATAAATTATTTAATTGATAATTAAGTTCTCAAAATATTAAAATATAGTATTGACATCGGGAGCACATATCTGTACTGATTTCATAGTTCTTACACATCATTCTTGAACCCTTTCACTACTGATCCAGCCTAACCGGCCGTTTAAATTCTTTTCAAGCAGACCAATTTTTGTTTCAAACGGAAAGTACAGGAAGTAAACCGAGTTATCACCAGTAATGTCCATACTACTAACCATGCATCCCTTGTTTGAAGTAAAACCAACCCACCGGGATAGAATTTGCACAGCCAGTGAAAGGGTTAAGTGAAAAATCAATTACGAAATCCCATCTTTACAAAAAGGAAATAAGTGGTATTAAATAAAAACAGCCAATGATAAAACGATTTTCAAATCACATCAGTGTACTAAAAGATGGAATTTATAAAATATAAAGATGGAATTTTAATTTAATTTTACTATATAATTCATTATTATAAATTTAGTAGAATTTTGCAATCAGTCTTTTTTTCGCATCCAGTACCAAGTTTGTGAAATCAAAATATAGTGAAATGAGAGCATTAATTGATATATAAATTTCGGAAATGTGAAAACCGCGTATTTTTTTCGAGAACTAAAATTCTACAAAATTTCAAAACTCTAGGCCGTACTTTCTAGCCATTTGAAAATTCGACAGTGCAAAATTATATTCTTATAAACATGAAAAAAGCCAAATTAAATGAAAGTGTTTCGAAATTACAGTCATGAAACACTCATTATAAACAAGATTCACTTGAAGTTAAATTTATTTACATATCACTGATTTTAGGTCCGTCCCAAAATAATCCTCGTGTTGCTCTATATAAAGGGACGTTTATGTCACTAAATCAAAGAGCAGACATTTATGGTCTTAAAGTTATACTTACTATGTTACACGACAAGACTGATTTATCCAGAAATTTTGCACGAGAGAAACAATCCGTCTTTGATAAATTTATTTTTGAACAATTAGAAACAATTGATAAATTTTTTAAACTCCTCCTATTTAAAGGCAATCGACGGCGTATATACACGTCGAACGCAATATAAATGTTTGCATAGTAAATTTTTCAAAAAAATCATAATAAAGCTATTAAGATTTTATTTTTATAAGATGAAGAATTAAAAATAAAGATTTGGACTGACGTATATATACTTTGCACCCAGTTAACTAGCTAATTGTTACGTCAGTCTTGCTAATTACGCTGAAATGGTATTCCTAACACATTGACCTATTTCTCTGACTTATACTTAGGAATGTAACTTGCTAAACACGTATATGCAAAATAAGAAATGTGCATCCGATAAAAACTTCGGAACTTTGATGCAACAAATCACATTCTTTCCAAACGTAATTAATCAAGAGATTAGCCGTTTTTGTGAATGAACAATCTAGTAAAAAACATTTAGTCAGTATGCAAACTAAGTATGCATGTAAAATGAGGTTATGTTTGTTAATTCTGTTCCCGACTCTTAATGCATCGGCATTTTGCTGTTGTACTGTTATTACCATTGGAAAACTGATTTGATTGGTTGTGATATATTTAATATTAAGAAACTTATTTTAAAGAATAAGACTGAAATACCAAAAATACAGTAAATCTGGAAAAAAAAAATGTTCCTTTATTTTCAAAATTTTTCTTTGAAAATTTGAAAATCACTTAGATGGAATATGTTACTTTTAACTAATATCTCTCTGAAAATAAGTTTGCATCTTTTATATTCGATTTTGCTCCAAAATATGTTTACAGGAAATAAAGTATTTATACATGAGCAAACAGTAAAAACTTTTTGAAGGACATGATTATAAAGAAAATAAAAACCCAAGTAGTACAGTTTTTTTTTTTTTTTTTTTTTTTACTATAAAAATGTGAAAGCACACTCGTTTCGAGTATTTAACATAAAACATTATGCATATTAAGAAAAAAATAACACTTCAATTAATTCTTTTTTAAAAGGCAGAATATATATAAACTTACTAATTCAAAATTATTATAAAACATCAAATAGCATTTTTTTAGTTATAAAATAATTTATAGACTCAAAATAAAAATAAACACATACCTTTACGAATGACAAAAATTCACTGCATCATACAATACGCCATTCTTAACCACAGCAGCACACACAACTTACTGATACATTTTGATTGATTGAACTGGAAAATCTGGGATTTTTGATTTGTATATTTTTCCACTTATTTACGAATTTACCTTTATTGCATTGCCAACTGAACTAAAAACTTTAAATTAAATTTTATGACTATGAGTAACTTCAACTTTTCATGGTGAGTTAAAGTATATCCCGCCATGTATAAAATGCTAAGCAAAAGATGGAACAATTTTTAATTCCTCTACCCCCAAAGAATTAAGTTCAGTTACATATAATAATCTACATTTATTGATAAAAAATTACATTTATATAAATGCGGTCAAGTTGTTTTCTAGAACCTTACTAAAATTCTCCGAATGCTAGATTCTATCGTAAATAATTGTTTATTTTAGTTATAGTAACATCCCATTTTAAAGCACTAGGGTTATTTTGGAACAGACCTCACAGCTTTGAACCATTGTCAGAGGACGAGGAAAATACCTGAGATGCCACCTCTCTCTCTCCAAACTTTCCCACTGTGCCACGGGTGGACATTTCGACCCGATGGATTTTCCATGCATCAAACCCGCTTACACAGTTTTTCTTCGATGAAATCGGATCTCGATCTTGCAGTTGAGACCTTACCACCAGGCCATTGCGCCATCGTAAATAATTTAAGACTCAGTCTTAAGGCTACTAATCAAGTGTCTAATCATTTCCTAAGTGGTCACTGGCCTCATTTTCTTATATACAATAATTGAATTGCAGGGTTGGCCAGATTAAGACTACGAATGGTGCGACCATATAATGCCCTGTGCCATTGATTGATTTTTCAAACAGAAAAAGCTTTTTTTTTAAACCTAAAACCGATATTTGAATATTATACGACGATTTGTATACAATTTACATCCACCAAAACAGTTACGTTTACATTAGTTGGATTGTAAGCTGGACTAAGTGGATTTCAGGATGGGCCTCATAGTTTTAAGTTACAGACGGCACTTGAGAAGGCATCCATCTATCAAAGCTTTTGCACCACACTAACGGGAGGACATTTGGCTCTTGGTGTCAGATTAAACATGCATCAGACTTGCATAAAACGTATCTTTACGGAAATTGGTTTCGAACCTGAAAACTTCTCTGACCCGAAGCCAAAACCTTACCACTATGCCATCATAGCACCGACAACCAGTTCAAGACAGGTGCTTTTAATCTCACTATACTTGAAAATGGCTTAACATCGATTATACAGTTGTAGTCTTAATCGAAAATGGCATTATTTCTTTTAAGAAAAGATTAGAAAATTTTTAAGAAAATGGTTAAAGAATCCTATGGTTTTTTTTATAAGAGAATTAAAGACGATTTTCTCAATGGATGCAAAAACTAAAATGCAACTTAACCCTTTAGCTGCCATGAGAATTTTTTGACAGGAATAGAATTGTCATATTTCAAGCATTTCATTTTTGGTTTATTTTTTATATTGTAATTAAATCCAGTACATAAATGTGCAATTTAGAGTTATAGTAATGATCTCTTAATTACTCAGTCATTTTTTTTTCATTGAAATGATTTTATTGACCATTTTATAACGATCCCTTTTTTAAAAATATCAAATATTTTCAAAACAAAACATAATTTATATGTATAAAAATCCAAAGTACGTGGCACAGAAATCGATCTTATTACTTATTGTCGAATGGCAACAATCGACTGTAAACAACCATAGTACGAATTTCAACATACTTCATTGAACGTTTTTATAGCTGCATTGAATTTAAATTTTTGTAGCTCATTTATTGAGCTACAAAATACTATTCAAAAATTTTTGAATAAGTTCGCTGTGTCACTGAAAAGTATATTCAATCAGAGGAAAGAACATATAAGAGAAATCAAGAAACAGGTTTCAAACAGTAAGTTGAATCGAGCGCTAAATAGACTTCACTGTCACCAAATGGGTAAGTTATAGTTATAATTTGCCCATGGAAACTGATGTTTGCATCTTCCAAAACAATTGTTGCAACTTCCATTGTATTATCTTAAGACTCAAAAAATTACCTTTTTGATGATATTAATTTTATTTTACTAGTAATTATTATATTAATTTATAGATATTTTATTATATTTATAAAAAAAATCATTTAATAGTGATATTGATTTTATTTTGGTAGAGTTTTTCCATAACTTTAATAATATTTTAATTCTATTTGATACATTATATATAACAATGTTTTTAAATTCTATGATGGAATTCAAACTCGTCCATTAAAGCATTCAACCTCATGTTTTGACACTCATTAACTCTGTAGTAGAACTTCTGCTTTTATTCCGTAATAAATGCACTTTTTAATTTGCAGTCAGCTTATTTAGTTGAATCCATATTTTTCAGTTGTATCATATAAAAGGGGAAATGTTCTTTTTAGGAAAATGCTGTCTATAAATTATTTAATAGTCTGAAAGGTCAATAATCTGGAAGAACATAGTCAACGCCACAGACGGCTAGCTTGAGTATAATTATACTGTTAGACAACTTTTTGTGCATATATATATATATATATATATAATGATATTTTAACTCTAATTTTAATTTAATTAATTTTCAAGATTTTATCTTAATTTAGCCCATAGTAACTTCATTCTAAAATATTCTTTTATTTCGTGATCCAATTCCACTGTCTCTACTTAATTAATTCAAGAGAAGCTTTGTTAAATTGTTGAATCAGCTAAAATCTAACTTTCCCACACTACGCGTGAAGAGATAAAATAACCACTGATCAGGCAAATTCTTTTTTAAAATCTCCCTGTGTTTTCCCTACCTTCTCCACGTGTCTAACGAAAATCCCTATCGAAATCTCATAATACATTAGCACTGTAAAGAAATATTTTCCCTATCAAAATCATAGGTTATATAAGACCAGGGATAAAATGTCTAAGAGCTTTTCCTTCATTCCTTTTCTGTGTCGCTCTGTGTGCTCATCGCTTGTACATATGCTTGCTTCTTCAAAATGAAATAAAACGACGTCATAAAATTAAAAGTATCTTCACTGTCTTCAAACTGCATCATGCTTCACAACAAATAATCTTATATATATATATATATAACTTACCCGGCCAAAACTTTCGGGCAGTTAATGGGTTAATGAAATCAAAATTTATCGTCGAGTGTTGCCTTTCAACATCACAATATAAATATTACAGTATTTTTTAAATTGATTTATATGAATTGTATCTAAATATTTTTCCTAAAATTATACTATCCTTACCGATGACCATTGCATCTTAAAAGATGTTCCTGAAAGCTAAATAATAAAAAAATAGTTAAGATCTAGTATTGCCAAGAAAGATTTACATCTTTATATCGTTTTATGCATCAAATCTAAATTACGCAAAAGATAAAGCATGAAAATCATTGAAATAAATCATTGAATTTTCTATAAAAAAAAAGTAAGAAAATAAAAAAAAAATACATGTTGCCTTATTTTAAAAATTTCGGTAACAAACTCTATTTAATAAGTTTACGAAGCAATTAGTTTTGTTATTTGATATATCAAAAACTATTTATACAATTAAATATTAACTGTATCAAAATAATTTACTTATTTATTATTATCATGCATTTATGTAATCCTTGACTTCATACAAAACCAACCAGTGCATTATGATAAATATCAAAATTCAATAAGGATAAATTTCAACATCTATCATTATTACATTTATTTAATTATTATATAATTAAAATACATTTATTTAATATTTATATAATTTTATTTTAGAATTTTTTTCAAGACCCTCAAGGCAACTTTTCACAAGATCATTATTTTTTCAGACAATCTCTGATGCAACCAACTTTTTTTTAATAATCATTTTCCCCTTTACGTATAAGTTATTTACAAATTTTAATAACAATTTCGGGGCCGTTTAATCAGCGTTTAAAATGTATAAACTATTTTTTATATGCTCAATCTGTTAGCACCCCCTCCACCTTTTTTTAACTATAATCTTCATCATGATAGAAGTGATTTTCGTAACATTCCTAGGATTATTGATTAATTTCCATTCCTCTTCTAATGTTTTCCAGACTCCATTGTGGTGGGTTTGCGCTTAGAAAGAACTCTTATCAACAGATCAAATTCATAATAGTTCGTTAGTGAAACTTCAGTGAACTTCTTTAGAATAATTAAAGATGTATAAATGCAATATATGTGTCAGCATTCCTATTTTCAAGGAATGTAATGGTACTTTTCAAAGTATTACTTGTAACTTCGTCTTTATGAAGTTTCACTCTTTGAAAGTCATTGGGATAAAAAAAAATGGAATTTCTTCAATAAATACCAGACTTAAAACTTTCTCTTAATAGTAAATTGAGTTGGCTTTAAATTTTTTTTTCTACTCTTTTCATTTATTTTCTAGTTGTAGGGCAATCCTGCGACAATCATATATACCTCTTACTGAAATTACTTTTGTATTATCGAAACTATGTACATTCTTTTTGTTTTCGATAGTAAACAAACCAATTTTTCTTGATATTATTTAAAGAAAAAGGGTTTCTTCAAGGGTCTTAATATATTTTCCATAAATCTCCAGTTAAATTATATTTATGCAGGGTTCTATAAACTGTTCTATGTTGAGCTAAATGCCTCGGCAAAAATTGATGAACATTATGTTTTTTTAGCTTGCTTAAGTTGTAAATCGAGGCTTATTATTTAATTTATTTTTGCTACAAATATTTTTTAAGACTTTGCAATTGATTAATGCATTGGCGGATTTTCGTTTGTTACCAGCTATTTCATTTAGAAATATTTGAAATAAAACGCATGTTTTATCTGTGCTCGTTTGGAGTCTTCTTTCTGTGTAGGACTTAATGATCGAGATGTTTTTCCCCCTTCCCAGTTGATAATGTTGCTTCTTTTGAGCTTACTGCACATTTTCAGAATGTTTTTGTCATGAAATAGAAATATTTCTCTTCGGAGAGAGCAAAAAAACATATCGTGCAGTCTACAACCTTTGTTTACTAGCTACATATTGAAAAAAGAATCAATTTTAAAATAGAAGACGATATTTCTCATTTCAAATTCTAAGCTGTTTTCAGAAATTTTCATTCCAAATATATTGTCACGTAGATGAAATTAACTTAAAAAAACTTGTAAGACTAAGTTAGAATGAAAACATGGCTCTTTTAATTCGAGACTTTATACCATGTAGAAAATCATACATATCTGTATAAACAGTAGAAAAAGCTTCTAGCACTTCCTAGAAATGAGATACAGTTAAAGCTAATAACAATAATTATAGTTAATAATAATTATAATCCAAATAATTAGTTTAGAAAGAAACGAAAGACAACGACATAAAAACAAACATTTACTCATTTTGACTGCAGCTGGATTTGAATTGAAGATATGACGCTTCCGACTAAGCCATGGAAGCTCAGCGTGCTACCAGCTGCGCCGTAGTTTCACGCCAGACGATAAGTTT
Source organism: Argiope bruennichi (assembly GCF_947563725.1). Lineage (NCBI taxonomy): Eukaryota > Metazoa > Arthropoda > Arachnida > Araneae > Araneidae > Argiope > Argiope bruennichi. The sequence continues at coordinate 87,987,596 of NC_079162.1, forward strand.
CTCTACAATATTTACTTTTTTTTTTTATTATTTATCGAAATCGTTCTAAAAATATGTAAATACATTTTGTAAGCCGTGTTAATATCCCAAGTGATTATTTAGAAATATTTAAGATAAATGATTACGTGGGGGATGACTTTTAAAAAAAAATAATGCTGTAAAATATTTATGTTTGAATTTTTACAAAAAATAGATTGAAAAAAGCATGTAAGTTAAAAGCCAAAAAAAATTTTGAAAATGTTTTTGCTAAAAAGAGTTATAGAAAAAACCTATAACGTCATAACCTATAACCTATAAGAGATTTTTTATGTTGTTATTCAAAATCTATATAACATATTAAAAGATTATTTTATCAAATTTGAATAAAAAAATATGCATTAGAATTTAATTTATGAAGTTTACGATAAAAATATTTTAACAAAATTTATAATTTTTGAAAATACCATTTAAAGAAACAACATAGCATTAAAATATGCAAATATAAAATTACTCAAACTTCACAAAGATTAACCATACAAAATTAATATAAAGAAAACTGCTCAGATATTAAAATATTGAATTAAAAAAAAGTATTTGATATTTTTCGCCAAAAATCAGGTTTTTAATGTCACTATCTTCTTTAATAAAATTTCATTTTATCTACATATTAATTTTATTTCTTTTTAGAGGATAATTAAAATAATTAAAACAAAATTTGGGGATCGAAAAGACATTCCAAAATAAATCATTTTAACATAAACATCTTTAAGGACCATCATTATGTGCCCCCCGGAATATAAACAAAATCATAAATAAATACATCTAGACATGGTTTACAAAGCTATTTAATTTGTCGAAGTGTGTATAATCCTACAAAAAGAACACACAAAAGTCACAATAACAATACATAAAAATGCCCGACCCCAATAATCGTTAAATGCGAACGATCGATCCAGTTTCGTATAATTTTTAATTGGAATGACTAAGCAATTTAGGATGCTCCCGTATCTAGAAATCTGCTGTCTGGGGAGGGACAGGTGCATATCTGCCCGCCACATGAACCTTCCTCCCATTTCAATTATCTGCCCCATATGCTGAATACATGACTGTCATCTCAGCAATACTACACGATACTGTTGTATCTTTTTTCAGAAATAATGAACACTCGTGATGTTGATATCGACCCCTCTTATACGTTTTTACATGAAACTAATTCGTTAGGTATGCCTGACTTCCCTTTATATCCGTATCTTTTCAAAACACCCTCCAATTAAGTATTGAGGAACATGACTCCCCCAAGTTTTTCTTTTACAATGTCCAAATAATCTACTTCATTTTTCTACAGTTAAATGAAAACTGTCCAGAAATTTAAATTTTCAAAACATTTTTTCCTGTTCAGAAATCTAAAATTTTTAAAATGTGTTTTTTAAAAAAATCAGCAGTTTCTTTTAAATGCTGCAATTTAAAGTACAAACTTAAAATAAAACTTATAGCGCAAAATTAATTATTCTGATAATATCACAAAAAAATCGAAATCTTGAAGATCCTAGGGGATTGCCTACTTTGGATATTTGATGATTCTGTTTTTGGTTACTCCACCTACCACTTGTATATAGCCGATCACCCCACCACCACTGAACGAAGTAGTAACCACCCTTTTGCTGTTTCTTGTTTACACATAGAGCATTAATAATAATTATAATAACATTGCTAAAAGTCGATACTTTATGAGTATTATGCATTTTTCATCATTTTTCTTGTATTTCATAAAATGTCATCGAAATTTAAAGGGATCATTATTTTTGAAACTCCCTGTATTTACGAGGCTCGATGGTATATATGTTCAATAGTATATGGTATAGGTTTTGTACACTTCCTTAAAAAAAGTACACACAACTTAATATTTCTTAAATGTGTTTTTTAGTTATATTTAAAATATAAATGCTAACATAAAAAATATAAAAAATCAGTTCCTGTGCTTTGAAATACTTTAGTGTGATCCGAAATGTTTTCATGAAACATTATAAATCGAACTGTCTACAACCATAATAAAACAATTGAAACGCTTTTTCGATTATTTAGAATTAATTCATGAAATGTAAACAAAAATAAATATTAAATACCTCCTCTTTCGAGTTACTTATAAATCATTTGAATTTTCACCATAGTTTTCAAATGAAATTGAAATCATGATATTTTTCATTTTACCAGTTAAATATAAGGAATACATATTATGAGATGGCGACTGAAATCCTGGTTTCTAATGCATAAAATATCGCATAATGCATTTTAATGCATAAATAATGCATGCTGGAAAAATTGGCTCTTCAGTATTCACTATTTTAGAAGTTTCATTTTAAAGAAAATCACAAAACAGATAAAACCGAAGCAATATATCAAAATACGACAATCGATTGGTAAGTAATTTCATTCTTTTATTAATCATATTAAATCCTAGAATAAATTTTAAATGTTCTTCCAATATCTTTAGATCAAAATAAACTTCTATATAACGATAAATTTTTAGATTTTTTTATGCGATTCACATTTCTTAAGCAATAACTTTATACTTTTGTTTAACTTTTATTCTTTCATGCATACAAACATGGCTTTTTTTTTCAAATCGATCTTTCATTCTTTGATATTAGTTTTGAGATTTGTACCATTATGTGTTGCCAAAATCTATACAAAATTCTAATACTTTCATAATTTAATTATAAGTTAATTAATTATTTTTCACTAAATTTCGATACCATATGAGAAGTACTATTTTGTAGTGATCTCCATAAAAAATTTAACAAGATTATCTAATATTTATAATGGCGAACTGTGAAATATATTAAAAAATAAAAATTTAAAAAAAAAACAAGGGGAGTGGTCTCTTTGACCTTCAACATATTCTCTTTAAAAAAAAGTGTTATCTCCCTTCCCCTGCATAAAACTGTGGATCTTGGACAAGTCCGAGAACGCCACGAATACTCAGATTTTTATTTTCAGGGTTCTGCATATGAGAACTTTGTGCTTCATAAAATAGTGAAGTAAAACCGGGGATGCACTTTGGTCCCCTTTTCTCAACGATTGAAACCAGAATTCGACATTGAACTGCAATATCAGTAAAAAGATCATATACCAAATTTCATTTATCTAAATCATTGCGATTTTAAGTGAGATGTTTACATGCATGCGAATGTACATGCCAGCAGGTGGCCACCCCTTAAACGGATTTGATTCAAAATTTAATACAGTGCCTTATTTTAATTATCTAGCTCTTTTAGTCTTGTAATTAGCGAGTTCACTTGTACAGCTGAACAGAAATTTCCTTTGATTGTATTTCGAACAAAATATCTGAAATTTTTTTGAATAATAATGTTGAGAAACATACAGATATAATTACAAAAATATGTTTTTCGAAGATTTGAAACCTGAGAATTCTATTAAATCTTTATCTATTTTTTATCACACTGTAACACACTCTTTACATGTTTAAAAATAAAGATGTATTTGAAAAACATGTTTTTATCCGTGTATTAAGAATTCTTAAACACCTTTTACCAAAATATGTGAATCAAATTAATACTTTATAAACAATCCACTCGAAAAGGATACTGAAACCGCAATAAATTCTATGCAAAAAAATTCTAAGAAATCCGTTAAAAATTAAAAATCTGTAGTTAATGTGAATTCAATTTATTTAGAGTATTTATTTTCTAACCTCTCCTTTCGAAAATTTGATAAATAAATATTCTACATTTCATGCATTAGTAAATTATAGCTTGCAAAATTCCTTTCTACTCAAATTAATTTTCTACGAGATTGGAAATATGAGACAGCAGATATTTACTCCTAACTCTCATGGCGTCTTATTTTTGTCGAACGCATTAACTCCTCAAACATATTCATCTCCCATGTTATATGATATCTCAAAAAAGCAAATAAAAGTTATTAGCAAATGAAAGGTTTATAATAGCAAGAAGTGCTCTTATTTCTTAAGAAAGAACCTCTCGCGAATATTTTCCAAGGAATTCAAAGGAATTACGAACGCAAATCTATTTCTACAATGGCAACCACTTAGAAATAAATTGAAATCCGAATACTCTGAGCTACGAAATTCGAGACTGCTTTCCAGCATGAAAATAGTATCTTTTATCTGATTACTTATTTAATTGGAAATTTAGGGAGCAACTGGGGTTTTAGAGCTAGGCAGAAATTTTATCCCGGAATATAAAAGAATTTTTTTTTATGCGCATCTCCCATTATTTTGTTATTTGGTAATCGATGAAAATACTTTTATTCTGCAGTAAATTAAAATTTATTTTCGGTTTTTGAGATATGATAGGCGCTAACGGGGGGTGGGGAGAGTTACATTTCAATACATGTTTAATTTAATTAGATTGTAGTTATTTTAATTCCAACGCAATTCATTTCTTTTGATTATATTTCACAAATGTGATATCTCAATGTAGTAAGGTGTTATTTCTTTCCATGTATCATTTTTATTTTCTCTTATGCGAAGTATGGAGAAAGCGGCAAATCAAAAACGCAGTGAAATATATCAAATTTTGTATTTGATTTTTTTTTTTTTTTTTTACTACAATTTTAGCTCTGTGTCTAATTTTTGTTTCAATCGGATGAGAGGAAACCTGCCTAAAACACAAATTCTGCTTTGTTAAAGAATATGCAAGAACATTTGGGGAGATCCCCCCCCCTCTGATTATTTTTTCTCATACGAAGGGAAATTAACGTCAAAAAAATTTGACCTTGAGTTTTTGACAAACTTTCCTATTTCATTATTCTCTGAGTCCAAAAAAAGCATTTTTGGGAATTCTATCTATCTATCTGTCTGAATATGTCTATCTGTCAGTCTGTCTGTGAACACAACAACTAAAACATGATTTGAGCTTGGCGGATGAAATTTGGTATTTCTATCAAATTTTGAGCAAAATGAATTCGCATAAAATTTATCTATCTGTCCCTCTGTTCGAATGAAAGAAAACACGATATTTACTGAACATAAAAAGCTAGATGAATAAAATTTGGTTCGCATTTTCAGTATACAAACCGTAAATTCGCATCACTGAACTGAACAAAAACATGCTTTGAGCTAGATGGACGAGATTTGGTATGTTGCCTTTTATTAAATTTCCAGATTCAAATGTTGAGCAAAATGAATTCACAGGAAGTTTATATGTACTCTATCTGAATGAAAATGAACCCGATATTTACAAAACGTAAACAGCAAGGTGAATAAAATTTGATTCACATTTTATGTATCTAAACTGTGAATTTATGCCATATTTCAACTGTAAGTTCGTATCATTGAATTCAACTAAAACATATTTTGAGCTAGGTGAATGAAATTTGGTATGTTGTCCTTACACCAAATTTGCAGATTTCTATTAAATTCTAAACAAAATGAATTCACATAAAGTTTATCTCTCTGTCTCTCTATCCGAATGAAAGTGAACACGATATTTACAGAACATAAACAACCAGATGAATAAGATTTGGCTCACAGTTTCAGTATCTAAACTTTATATCCATATCATATTTTGGCTTCAATCTATCAACGAGTTAACTGGCTGCCGGATTGTACCTTCGCATACACGTGAACACGTTGCGAAATACGATCTTGTTACCAAAACGGCAGTACTGTTATAAATTTTGGTTTCGATCGGTTAACAGAGGCAACCAAAATGAATTCGCGGCACAAAACACTCATATGCTCAACTTTAAAAATAAAGATCAGAGCACTCGTGGAGGGCACGGTGTTATTCAATGTTCAAAATTTTTATATAGAAGAGAAATGGGATAACACTTTATTCAGGAGTATGGGAGATGGCTCACTGCCACAGGTTGGAATCATGTCTTCTGTCTGTCCATCTGTCTGTTTGGGAATATAATAACTCAAATATCCATTAAAATATGTGGATGAAATTAGTTATAAAGTCTTTATGACAACTTTTTGAATTTCTGCCATATTTTATACTAAATCCATTCACAGGAAATTTTTCTGTCTTAGAGCAAGTACACATGATAGCTGCGAAATACAGAAAGCTAGATGGATGAAATTTGATACTCAGTTTTAGTATCAAAAATGTAATGTTCAAATTTTGAACGAAATTTGTCCACTAGTTGATTGTTTGTAGATTTGTACATTGACATGCATGTAAACATCTACCTCAAAAACGCAATGACTTAGCTAAATGAAATTTAGTATGTCATCTTTTTACTAAAATTGTAAATCCGAGTCGAATTTTGATTTCAGTTGGTTGAAAAAAGGCGCACAGAGTGCATTTTTTCGGTTTAAATTACTATTCTACGAAGCACGAAATTCTCATGTGCAGAACTCTGAAAAAAAAAATCTGAGTAAAAATCTGAATCTCGTTTTCAGAGACTTCCAAAGTTTTATTCGAGGGAAGTAGGATAACACTTTTTTTTTAAAAGAGTAACTCAGAAAGTTTCGAGGGTACCGCCCCCCCCCCCTTTTTTTCAACTTTTAGTCTCATGTACTTACTTAATCAAGAGAAATTTAGTATGTGATCTTGTTACTGAAACTGTCGTACTGCATCAAGTTTTGGATTCAGTCGTTCGAAGAAAGAGAGGATCTACAATGCATTCTCAATTTTTACACAATATTGAGAAGTAGGAAACGCTCATATGCAGGATTTCGTAATAAAAATCTGAGCATTTGTGGCTTTCACCGCCTTATTCAAGGCTCACAATTTTTATGAAGAAAAATTAACATCTTTATTAAGGAGTATGGGAGACCGCGGTGGCCTGGTGATAAGGTCCCGGCTTGTAAGCCGTAGGATTTCAGGTTCGAGACCCGATTCCACCGAAGAACCGTCGTGTAAGAGGGTCTGTTGCACGTTAAATCCGTCATGCCAAACGTCCTCCCGCTGGTGTGGTATGGCGTGGAGAGGGGGGTGACAGCTCAGGTGTCGTCCTCGTCATCTGACCGCGGTTCAAAATGACGAGGTCCGTCCCAAAATAGCCCTAGTGTTGCTTTAAAACGGGATGTTAATATAACTAAACTAAACTAGGGAGTGCGGGAGAAAGTTTCGAGGAGTTTTATGGAAGTTTTGAAAAAGTTTTTTAATATTATTTTTAATATTAAAAGAAAATGAGTTTTCTCTCAGTTTATTAAGAAACATTAACTTTGTCTTTCTAAATAAATAACAACAATCTGCATTTATTCTGATGGATTGATATAGTTAAAAACCACTGGGTGTAAGTCTCCCTGAAACTTTCTCGTATACTCTATAATAAAGGTCTTATCCCTTCCCCCCCACCCCACCCACACAAAAAATTCTGGAACTTACGAAAGGCAGCGAATGCCTTACATGAACAATAGTTACGAAATATAAATCTTTGGTGTGAATTTTACTGAATATGATGTGCTAATATGTATTTCGGCCACCTTATATCTGACTATTTGTTACCAAAATTTATTACGGAGCTACAGCTGTAGTCACAAAATTACGTAACGAATTTTATAAAATCATAGTGCTTATGAGTTTTTGCGTTTATATGCTTGTAAAAGTCAGACTGACCAACGCTCAATCTTTTGGCAGATTAGATTCAAAATTTGATACAAATATTCTTTGTAGCTGCTAAACCTGTGCACCAAACTTTATTTATCTAGCATTTTATGTTTTTGAAGCTATCAAGTTTAATTCCGTCTGTCTATGGAACTACAGCTGTAGTCACAAAATTGCGTAACAAATTTTATAAAATCATAGTGCTTATGAGTTATTTCGTTTATATGTTTGTAAAAGTCAGACTGACGAACGCTCTATCTTTTGGCATATTAGATTCAAAATTTGATACAAATCTTCATTATAGCTGCTAAACATGTGCAACAAATTTTATTTATCTATTTACACCGAGTTCACTTGTACTCGGACTGACAAACAAAACTCCTCTAAATGGATTTCGTTCAAAATTTGATAAAAATCTGCTAATTTGGTCTTGAGTCCATATACCAAATTTCATTCGTCTAGCTCAAAGCATTTTTGAGTTATCATGTTCACAGAAAATACCAATAACGTGTTTTTCGAACAAAGAAAGATCTGAAATATGAAGATTTACCAAAATCTCCTAAGTTAGAAATCTTTTACGATTTCAATATTTCGTAAACAAGAAATTTAAATGCTCTTCTTGCAAATACTCAGCGATTCGACGATTGCATTCAACCACAACGTTTGAATAAAATCAATGATTCAAAGTATTCAATGCATCATTCAATCGAGATTCAATGTTCCATTCAATGAAAAGGATATAAATATTTTATCCTTATATTTATTTACATTTTCCACCATCCTATTTTAGCCTCATCCTTTAAATTGAGGCTACGGCACGCATTGTAGACCCTCTTTCAAGAAATGCATTCTCTTGAAAGTTGCAAACAATCGAAGAAAAAATTCTATCCGTATCATCACAGAAAATGCATATTTCTTTTTACTAGGGTGTGTGGGTGTCGAAGATTCTAGATATTTACTATCCACCTCTTTTATAATACCATCTTGTTTTTGTTTTTTTTGTGAGGCACCCACTTGTCGATGAAGTAATTATTGAAATGTTTTGATAGAAGAAGTATCAAATTACTTACTTATAATGTAGGTGATGACGAGCAGCGAATATTTGATTTCCAGGGGGCGGCGGTGGTGGTTGAGTGCTGGATGAATTTTGGATTGTCCGGATCAGAAGTATGACGATGAAAAGTTTTCGCATCTTATGAATGTATTATTTTCTGCCGAAACAAAAAAGGAAGCTTAGTTTAGTTATATTAATGTCCCATTTTAAAGGGGCGTGGTGGTAAGGTGTCGTCTTCGGAACCGGAGGCTTTTAGGTTCGAGACCCGATTCCACCGAAGAACCGCCGTCTGGTACACGTTAAAACCATCAGGACCAAACGTCCTTCCGCTGGTGTGATGCTGAATCTTGGACAGGGGTGCCGTCCTCGTCATCTGACCGTGGTTCAGAATTACGAGGGCAGTTCTAAAATAGGCCTAGTGTCGCTTTAAAGCGAAACTTTAATATAACTAAACCAAGTTCCATTTTAAAGCAATACTAGAGTTATTTTGAGATAAATAATTTATTGATAAAGAAAATTCCCATTTTCCAATGATTTCTTATATTCTGACAATGACATTTGGCGTTCTATGAGACGATGAGTTAAAGTTCTAGCATGCTACAAGAAAAGAGACTCGCTGTCGGATTTAAAAGTAGCGATTATTTCTAAACTATTATGACAACGGAAAGCATTTTTTTTTTTTTTTTTACTTTGGTTTTATATTTTTGCCGCTGACAAAATCTTTAATAGGTCCTTACACTATAACAACGTGGAGAAAGATATTTGATTGAAGATAAAAGCAATACTAGGGTTATTTTAAGATGGGTCTTGTAGTTTTGACCCGCATTCAGATGACGAGGAAGACATCTGAGATGACACTACTTCTTTAAACTTCCGAACTACAAAAGCAGGTGGACATTTCGCCCCGACTGATTTAACGTGCACATGACTTGCTTACACGGCGGTTCTTCGGTGGGATTGAGTCTCAAACCTGGAATCCTCCGGTCCCGCAGACGATACTTACTACCAGGCCACCACTGCCTTGGAACGAAAAGGAAAATCTACTAATATGTATGTGACATTCCACTTCCCAACATTTGTGCTCTTTGGTTAAAACAAATTGATTGAGATGGCTCATAAAATCAACAAAGAATAATTCTATAAATTTTTTCAAAACATTTCTTTCAATTATCCCAACAATTTTACACTCAATATTTATTTTATGTATTTAAATGTACCATTTAAAATTAATAGGGCGTGTTTGATGTGAACTATAAAGCATGGATTTAGGCCATGGATAATGTATTAGCCATGCATGATTATGAGGTGAAATGACGACGTCCGTCCCATGCTATTTTTGAACGGACTTCGTAATTTTGAAGCGAAGACGACATCTGATCACGTGCAATAGCAACAATGGAATTATTGTGTTAATCATTCGAATAACATGTTAAAATAAGAGCATTCATGTTTTTTTTTATTTAAATGACCAGTTCATATGTAAGTAAGACTGAAAAATATTCATATGTAATATGCGATCCATCTCTAAACTTCACCACCACACCAAAGCACTGATGTTTGACCCATGACGTCAGATTTAATGTGCACCAGGCTCATATACACGACGGATCTCGGCCCTGCAATCAATCCGACGGCCCCAAAGCCGAAAACTTACCACTAGATAAGTTTTCGGCTAAATTCTGCTAGATTCTAAAATTTAGTAGCGTTAAAGAAACAGTTTCTTATATTTGTATAAGCTCCGAGATAGTACCAAAGTACTAATATACCACAATCCACCCCCACCTTTTGATAAAAGAACTGTCTTTATCGGAATAATAGATTTATTACAAGAGAAATACAGGCATCATTTAAAAAATGCATTGTAAATGAAAAATCCAATGAATATTAAAACAAGATCATTCTTAAAAATTCCAAAGAAAAAAAAACATTTTAAAAACATAAGAGAAGGCACTAAATGATATATCCTAATCTTATATAAACGAATAATTCTTGTATATATATAAATTTATTTCGTGCATCTCGGAAACAGCTCCAACGACTTGGATCAAATTTTATATTTAGACAAGTTTTTGCTTTTTAAGTGTACCTATATAGGTCTCTTTCCTGAGAAAACGTGATTTTTACAATAAAAATACATTTTTATAACTAAATATTAGAGCCGTTTTCTATCTGCTCTCATGCTATGTCATATAGGGCCGCGGTGGCCTGGTGGTAAGGTCTCGGCTTCGGAACCGGAGGGTTGCAGGTTCGAGACCCGATTCCACCGAAGAAGCGTCGTGTAAGGGGGTCTGTTGCACGTTAAATCCGTCCTGACCAAACGTCCTCCCGCTGGTGTGGTGTGGAGTGGAGAGGGGGGTGCCAGCTCAGGTGTCGTCCTCGTCATCTGACCGTGGTTCAAAATGACGAGGTCCGTTCTAAAATATCCCTAGTGTAGCTTCAAACGGGACGTTAATATAACTAAACTAAACTAAACTAACTAAGCTATATCATATAGTTCCATGTCGTACTTGCATTGTTGCCATAGTATGATAACCTACTGATACCTCAAAATTTTGTGAGATGCCGCTGTATGATATTATCCGAATACAAATATGTTCGGTTCACATGCAATAGCAACAATGGAATTATTGTGTTAATCATTCGAATAACATGTTAAAATAAGCGCGTTCATGGTTTTTTTTTTATTTATTTATTTAAATGACCAGTTCATATGCAGGTAAGACTGAAAAATATTCATATGTAATAAGTATGTGATTCGCATCTAAATATTTTCTACGAAAAAAAGAATCCACTATTTTAGACACACACACACACACACACACGAAAAAAAAAACTAATCATTATAGCCTTTTTTTATATGTTCTCATGTTAACTATGTCATATAGTTTCATATCGGACCTGATTTCACCATGGTAAAACTGAATGCTAGTTTAAGAATATAAGTAATAATAGATAAACTGTAAAATGAATATTGCAGTATAGCAGATTGTTTCAAATAGTATGTTAAACTAAGTGCATTCATGATTTTTTTTTATTTAACCCTTTAAAGGGACATTTTTTTCTAGTCATATTAAGTTAAAATATTTTTAGGCTTGAAATTAGAATAAGAAAAGGGATGCATTTAACTTATTAAATAAATTTAATTTGATTCATTAATTAATTTGGTTAATGAATAATTAAGTAACAAATCAAGACACATCATTTTGTGTCTTGATTTTAAACTAAAGCATCTAAGTTTCTGTCTTTGTAAAAAAAATTTGTCAGAACTTATGCCAACCTACATAATTTCATGCAAAGATTGATAAATTTGGTGGGAAGCATACTTCTCACGGCCCTAGAAAGGGTTAAATGGCCAGTTCATATGTAGGTAAGATTGAAAAATATTCATATGTAATTCGTACCTAAATATTTTTTCAAAAAAAAAAAAATGCCGAACGAAGCTTGATTGTCTAGATACTATCCATATAAACAGGGAAAGCTGTTCAATTTTGAAGCTCCCAAAACATTGTTTCCCCCTATTTACATTCCACTTAGACATGTTTACCTGTTGAGTTCCGAGCCATTATGGCTGTAACAGAAGAAAAAAAATCTGAACACTGTTTCGATATTAAGATATTAAAATATAAGGGTATTAAATTTTTAACACCAATCAGTAAATACAGGATTTGAGAAGAAAAAAATGACTTTTATATTTAATCTACAAAATCCCTTGGCAAGGAAATGTCGGCAAATAATACCTAAAAGAAAATAAATAATTAAATAATTGCAAAAGCCCTGCAGCTCTGAATCCCTGGCGAAAGATCTGCCACAAACAATGAGGAGCAGAAGCATCACCTGTTTCTGTTGATCAAATAATGTTTGAGGCAATGATTTACTTTAGAAATTAGCCGATGAATTTACGAATTTTTTTTGTTGTACAAATGGGATCAATTACCCAGAATTCGAATATATTTACTTAAATGTCAAGTAATTATAAATTTAATTGGATTCCCTTTCCATTTAATGGATTCCTTAAATTCTTTTAGTTGGATTCCTTAAATCTTTTCTCAAAAAGTTATTGGATAAGCTTTCACTTTCAGTATGGATTAAGTATTGTAATCGCCAAAAAAAATTCGAACTCGAGATTTTGCTTAATCTTCACATTTTAGATCTCCTTGTGTTTGAAAAACATATTTTTAGAAAGTGTCTGTCGGTTTAGTTTAATTTAGTTTAGTTATATTAACGTCCCGTTCTAAAGCAACACTAGAGCTATTTTGGGACGGACCTTGTACTTTTGAACCGTGGTCAGATGACGAGGACGACACCTGAGCTGGCACCCCCCCCCCCCCTCTCCACGCTACACCACACCAGCGGGAGGACGTTTGGCATGACGGATTTAACGTGCAACAGACCCCCTTACACGACGGTTCTTAGGTGGAATTGGGTCTCGAACCTGAAACCCTAGGGCTCACAAGCCGAGACCTTACCACCGGGCCACCGCGGCCTCAAAAAGCGTCTGTCGGATCGACAGTCTGTCTATTTGCTTGTGACAAAGATAACTTAAAATAATTTGAGATTGACAAATGAAATTTCGTATATGGTCTTCGCACCAAACCTGTAGATTTCTATCAAATTTTGAGCAAAATCTGTTAAGAAATCTGTCTGTCCGGCTGTTCAAATATAAGTTAATACGATAACTATAAAATGAAGAGGGATAAATAGATAAAATTTGGTATACAGATTTAACATATATATTGTAGACACCTGTCAAAGTTAGAGTTAAATCCAACAGGAGGCTTCCGCTTGTCTCTCTATATTTTCAAAAGCGTATACAAACGCGATAGCTCAAAACAGCAATGACTTAAATATCTGACATTTTTTTATGTGATTTTTTGACTGTAATTGTAGTTATGTGTCACATTATGGTTTCAATCAGACTGAAGAAACGCGTCTGAAACATAAATTCACCTTTATTAGAGAGTATGCGAGACCGTTTTGTGGAGACCACTTCTGCTGGTTAGCTTTCTTGAATCGAAAATGGTTCCATTTTGCATTATTAGATTCAAGTATTCGCCCTGTAGATTTCCCAATTACTTTACTTTTTCTCGATTTTAACTTTGTTTGCCCAAGTCTCTTAAAATTATAAGTAGCATGTTGAAATCCATGTTTTGAAAGTGTGAAAGCTTGGAATGTGAATTTTAGAATTCACTTTGAGTACATTTCAACAATGGCCATGAAACGGAATTCTTTATCCCTTTCTAGGGCCGTGGGAAGTATGCTTCCCACCAAATTTATCAATCTTGGCCTGGTGGTAAGGTCTCGGCTCGTGAGCAGTAGGGTTTCAGGTTCGGGACCCGATTCCACTGAAGAACCGTCGTGTAAGGCGGTCTGTTGCACTTTAAATCCGTCAGGGCCAAACGCCCTCCTGCTGGTGTGGTGTGGAGGGGGGGGGGTGCTCAGGTGTTACCCTCGTCATCTTTCCGCGATTTAAAATTACGAGGTCCGTCACAAAATAGCCCTAGTGTTGCTTTACAAAGGACTTTAACCCTTTCTAGGGCCGTGGGAAGTATGCTTCCCACCAAATTTATCAATCTTGGCCTGGTGGTAAGGTCTCGGCTCGTGAGCAGTAGGGTTTCAGGTTCGGGACCCGATTCCACTGAAGAACCGTCGTGTAAGGCGGTCTGTTGCACTTTAAATCCGTCAGGGCCAAACGCCCTCCTGCTGGTGTGGTGTGGAGGGGGGGGGTGCTCAGGTGTTACCCTCGTCATCTTTCCGCGATTTAAAATTACGAGGTCCGTCACAAAATAGCCCTAGTGTTGCTTTACAAAGGACTTTAACCCTTTCTAGGGCCGTGGGAAGTATGCTTCCCACCAAATTTATCAATCTTGGCCTGGTGGTAAGGTCTCGGCTCGTGAGCAGTAGGGTTTCAGGTTCGGGACCCGATTCCACTGAAGAACCGTCGTGTAAGGCGGTCTGTTGCACTTTAAATCCGTCAGGGCCAAACGCCCTCCTGCTGGTGTGGTGTGGAGGGGGGGGGTGCTCAGGTGTTACCCTCGTCATCTTTCCGCGATTTAAAATTACGAGGTCCGTCACAAAATAGCCCTAGTGTTGCTTTACAAAGGACTTTAACCCTTTCTAGGGCCGTGGGAAGTATGCTTCCCACCAAATTTATCAATCTTGGCCTGGTGGTAAGGTCTCGGCTCGTGAGCAGTAGGGTTTCAGGTTCGGGACCCGATTCCACTGAAGAACCGTCGTGTAAGGCGGTCTGTTGCACTTTAAATCCGTCAGGGCCAAACGCCCTCCTGCTGGTGTGGTGTGGAGGGGGGGGGGTGCTCAGGTGTTACCCTCGTCATCTTTCCGCGATTTAAAATTACGAGGTCCGTCACAAAATAGCCCTAGTGTTGCTTTACAAAGGACTTTAACCCTTTCTAGGGCCGTGGGAAGTATGCTTCCCACCAAATTTATCAATCTTGGCCTGGTGGTAAGGTCTCGGCTCGTGAGCAGTAGGGTTTCAGGTTCGGGACCCGATTCCACTGAAGAACCGTCGTGTAAGGCGGTCTGTTGCACTTTAAATCCGTCAGGGCCAAACGCCCTCCTGCTGGTGTGGTGTGGAGGGGGGGGGGGTGCTCAGGTGTTACCCTCGTCATCTTTCCGCGATTTAAAATTACGAGGTCCGTCACAAAATAGCCCTAGTGTTGCTTTACAAAGGACTTTAACCCTTTCTAGGGCCGTGGGAAGTATGCTTCCCACCAAATTTATCAATCTTGGCCTGGTGGTAAGGTCTCGGCTCGTGAGCAGTAGGGTTTCAGGTTCGGGACCCGATTCCACTGAAGAACCGTCGTGTAAGGCGGTCTGTTGCACTTTAAATCCGTCAGGGCCAAACGCCCTCCTGCTGGTGTGGTGTGGAGGGGGGGGGTGCTCAGGTGTTACCCTCGTCATCTTTCCGCGATTTAAAATTACGAGGTCCGTCACAAAATAGCCCTAGTGTTGCTTTACAAAGGACTTTAACCCTTTCTAGGGCCGTGGGAAGTATGCTTCCCACCAAATTTATCAATCTTGGCCTGGTGGTAAGGTCTCGGCTCGTGAGCAGTAGGGTTTCAGGTTCGGGACCCGATTCCACTGAAGAACCGTCGTGTAAGGCGGTCTGTTGCACTTTAAATCCGTCAGGGCCAAACGCCCTCCTGCTGGTGTGGTGTGGAGGGGGGGGGTGCTCAGGTGTTACCCTCGTCATCTTTCCGCGATTTAAAATTACGAGGTCCGTCACAAAATAGCCCTAGTGTTGCTTTACAAAGGACTTTAACCCTTTCTAGGGCCGTGGGAAGTATGCTTCCCACCAAATTTATCAATCTTGGCCTGGTGGTAAGGTCTCGGCTCGTGAGCAGTAGGGTTTCAGGTTCGGGACCCGATTCCACTGAAGAACCGTCGTGTAAGGCGGTCTGTTGCACTTTAAATCCGTCAGGGCCAAACGCCCTCCTGCTGGTGTGGTGTGGAGGGGGGGGGTGCTCAGGTGTTACCCTCGTCATCTTTCCGCGATTTAAAATTACGAGGTCCGTCACAAAATAGCCCTAGTGTTGCTTTACAAAGGACTTTAACCCTTTCTAGGGCCGTGGGAAGTATGCTTCCCACCAAATTTATCAATCTTGGCCTGGTGGTAAGGTCTCGGCTCGTGAGCAGTAGGGTTTCAGGTTCGGGACCCGATTCCACTGAAGAACCGTCGTGTAAGGCGGTCTGTTGCACTTTAAATCCGTCAGGGCCAAACGCCCTCCTGCTGGTGTGGTGTGGAGGGGGGGGGGTGCTCAGGTGTTACCCTCGTCATCTTTCCGCGATTTAAAATTACGAGGTCCGTCACAAAATAGCCCTAGTGTTGCTTTACAAAGGACTTTAACCCTTTCTAGGGCCGTGGGAAGTATGCTTCCCACCAAATTTATCAATCTTGGCCTGGTGGTAAGGTCTCGGCTCGTGAGCAGTAGGGTTTCAGGTTCGGGACCCGATTCCACTGAAGAACCGTCGTGTAAGGCGGTCTGTTGCACTTTAAATCCGTCAGGGCCAAACGCCCTCCTGCTGGTGTGGTGTGGAGGGGGGGGGGTGCTCAGGTGTTACCCTCGTCATCTTTCCGCGATTTAAAATTACGAGGTCCGTCACAAAATAGCCCTAGTGTTGCTTTACAAAGGACTTTAACCCTTTCTAGGGCCGTGGGAAGTATGCTTCCCACCAAATTTATCAATCTTGGCCTGGTGGTAAGGTCTCGGCTCGTGAGCAGTAGGGTTTCAGGTTCGGGACCCGATTCCACTGAAGAACCGTCGTGTAAGGCGGTCTGTTGCACTTTAAATCCGTCAGGGCCAAACGCCCTCCTGCTGGTGTGGTGTGGAGGGGGGGGGGTGCTCAGGTGTTACCCTCGTCATCTTTCCGCGATTTAAAATTACGAGGTCCGTCACAAAATAGCCCTAGTGTTGCTTTACAAAGGACTTTAACCCTTTCTAGGGCCGTGGGAAGTATGCTTCCCACCAAATTTATCAATCTTGGCCTGGTGGTAAGGTCTCGGCTCGTGAGCAGTAGGGTTTCAGGTTCGGGACCCGATTCCACTGAAGAACCGTCGTGTAAGGCGGTCTGTTGCACTTTAAATCCGTCAGGGCCAAACGCCCTCCTGCTGGTGTGTGTGGAGGGGGGGGGGTGCTCAGGTGTTACCCTCGTCATCTTTCCGCGATTTAAAATTACGAGGTCCGTCACAAAATAGCCCTAGTGTTGCTTTACAAAGGACTTTAACCCTTTCTAGGGCCGTGGGAAGTATGCTTCCCACCAAATTTATCAATCTTGGCCTGGTGGTAAGGTCTCGGCTCGTGAGCAGTAGGGTTTCAGGTTCGGGACCCGATTCCACTGAAGAACCGTCGTGTAAGGCGGTCTGTTGCACTTTAAATCCGTCAGGGCCAAACGCCCTCCTGCTGGTGTGGTGTGGAGGGGGGGGGTGCTCAGGTGTTACCCTCGTCATCTTTCCGCGATTTAAAATTACGAGGTCCGTCACAAAATAGCCCTAGTGTTGCTTTACAAAGGACTTTAACCCTTTCTAGGGCCGTGGGAAGTATGCTTCCCACCAAATTTATCAATCTTGGCCTGGTGGTAAGGTCTCGGCTCGTGAGCAGTAGGGTTTCAGGTTCGGGACCCGATTCCACTGAAGAACCGTCGTGTAAGGCGGTCTGTTGCACTTTAAATCCGTCAGGGCCAAACGCCCTCCTGCTGGTGTGGTGTGGAGGGGGGGGGTGCTCAGGTGTTACCCTCGTCATCTTTCCGCGATTTAAAATTACGAGGTCCGTCACAAAATAGCCCTAGTGTTGCTTTACAAAGGACTTTAACCCTTTCTAGGGCCGTGGGAAGTATGCTTCCCACCAAATTTATCAATCTTGGCCTGGTGGTAAGGTCTCGGCTCGTGAGCAGTAGGGTTTCAGGTTCGGGACCCGATTCCACTGAAGAACCGTCGTGTAAGGCGGTCTGTTGCACTTTAAATCCGTCAGGGCCAAACGCCCTCCTGCTGGTGTGGTGTGGAGGGGGGGGGGTGCTCAGGTGTTACCCTCGTCATCTTTCCGCGATTTAAAATTACGAGGTCCGTCACAAAATAGCCCTAGTGTTGCTTTACAAAGGACTTTAACCCTTTCTAGGGCCGTGGGAAGTATGCTTCCCACCAAATTTATCAATCTTGGCCTGGTGGTAAGGTCTCGGCTCGTGAGCAGTAGGGTTTCAGGTTCGGGACCCGATTCCACTGAAGAACCGTCGTGTAAGGCGGTCTGTTGCACTTTAAATCCGTCAGGGCCAAACGCCCTCCTGCTGGTGTGGTGTGGAGGGGGGGGGTGCTCAGGTGTTACCCTCGTCATCTTTCCGCGATTTAAAATTACGAGGTCCGTCACAAAATAGCCCTAGTGTTGCTTTACAAAGGACTTTAACCCTTTCTAGGGCCGTGGGAAGTATGCTTCCCACCAAATTTATCAATCTTGGCCTGGTGGTAAGGTCTCGGCTCGTGAGCAGTAGGGTTTCAGGTTCGGGACCCGATTCCACTGAAGAACCGTCGTGTAAGGCGGTCTGTTGCACTTTAAATCCGTCAGGGCCAAACGCCCTCCTGCTGGTGTGGTGTGGAGGGGGGGGGGGGGTGCTCAGGTGTTACCCTCGTCATCTTTCCGCGATTTAAAATTACGAGGTCCGTCACAAAATAGCCCTAGTGTTGCTTTACAAAGGACTTTAACCCTTTCTAGGGCCGTGGGAAGTATGCTTCCCACCAAATTTATCAATCTTGGCCTGGTGGTAAGGTCTCGGCTCGTGAGCAGTAGGGTTTCAGGTTCGGGACCCGATTCCACTGAAGAACCGTCGTGTAAGGCGGTCTGTTGCACTTTAAATCCGTCAGGGCCAAACGCCCTCCTGCTGGTGTGGTGTGGAGGGGGGGGGGGTGCTCAGGTGTTACCCTCGTCATCTTTCCGCGATTTAAAATTACGAGGTCCGTCACAAAATAGCCCTAGTGTTGCTTTACAAAGGACTTTAACCCTTTCTAGGGCCGTGGGAAGTATGCTTCCCACCAAATTTATCAATCTTGGCCAGGTGGTAAGGTCTCGGCTCGTGAGCAGTAGGGTTTCAGGTTCGGGACCCGATTCCACTGAAGAACCGTCGTGTAAGGCGGTCTGTTGCACTTTAAATCCGTCAGGGCCAAACGCCCTCCTGCTGGTGTGGTGTGGAGGGGGGGGTGCTCAGGTGTTACCCTCGTCATCTTTCCGCGATTTAAAATTACGAGGTCCGTCACAAAATAGCCCTAGTGTTGCTTTACAAAGGACTTTAACCCTTTCTAGGGCCGTGGGAAGTATGCTTCCCACCAAATTTATCAATCTTTGTATGAAATTACGTAGGTTGGCATCAGTTCTGACAAATTTTTTTTAGAAAGACAGAAACTTAGATGCTTCAGTTCTTTATCTCACACAAAATAATGTGTCTTGATTTGTTATTTAATTATTCATTAACCAAATGAATTAATTAATCAAATTAAATTTATCTAATAAGCTAAATGAATCCCTTTTCTTATTCTAATCTCAAGCCTAAAAATATTTTAACATAATATGACTAGAAAAAAAATGGCCCTTTTAAAGGGTTAATAAATCGTCTAAAAATTACTATTTGAATATTCTATTTCTTTATCAATTTACGAATTAATTCAAGATATAAAAAAAAAAAGATTTTGGTGTTGCAACGACTAAAAAAATCTATATGTGTATATATATATATATATATATATATATATATATATATATACACATTCCAATAGAATCCTACATAAATTAAAAATGTAAAGATTCACTACAAAAAAGAATGATAACTGGATATTGTATTCTTCTTGCTTAGATAAAAAAAATATTTGGTATAACAAAAGAACCTTAATTTTGATAATGTTTCAGTTACTGCTATTCTGTTAGAAATGCCTTTAACAAAGAAATGAACATGATACTAATGGCATGTGAAAACAGATACCGCCAAATTGAATAAATACTCGATACTGTCAATCTGAATTTTCTTGAATATTAGATGCTTCCAAATGTGAAGTTTATTTTTGAAGCCTCATTAGGTTAGAAAGAGCTAAACATTTTTTTTTGCCTCTCAGAAAGGAATGTGAAACTCTAATGATTAGAAAAGTATTCTCAAGTTAACTAATAGCCATTTCTTGCTGAAGGAAAATAAAGTAATACATGACTCAACAACCCAATAAAAGATCGGAAAAGACTTCCAATTATGTTCTGCAGATAATCTTAGTCCATAAAAGTATTATATTTCTTGTATTTCCAATGTCCACTGAAATATTTCGCAATAAAATTCGCATTCCGTCTCGAACATAATTGACCAAAGAAATAGTTATATGAAATATCTTACCCGATTTTCGTAACCTAAGCTTAATATACTTGTAGTTATTTTTGCCCACAATTCTCAGAAGAAGGGTTTGAAATTGAATGCAAAGAATTCCATTAAATAGTATAAGACAGAATAGTTCGAAGGATGAAACTTAAGACGGTTGGAATTCCTTAAGTAAATCTCTCCTTTGAAAGAATACTTTATTGAATGAAATGAAAAAGCTTTGGAGTTTTTTTTCTCCCTATTAATAGTTTTTAATTATATGGATTTTAAGACATCACAGTCTCAAAAACTTTGTTTAATTTTTTAAAAATATAGGATGCATTTTTTTACAGCTAAATATCGAAAAAATCTCATTTAAAAATTATCAAATTTATTTTTTGCATTATCTTTTCGCCATAAATAACGCAGACGAGTTGAGAATGTATGGGAAATTCATTAAATGAGTGGTTTCATTATTCTCAAGTGTAAGCTTTCGAATCTAAAATTTTTGGAATCAATGGAACCATTTTCTGCATTTCTTTTTCAAAAATTTTCCATAATTTGAGTCTAAATTTCACTCGATAAACATATAATTAAATTATATGTTTATAATTTAATTATATGTTTACAAGTCCGAACAAGTCCGATACATACACTCGATAACAAGTCCGAAAATTATCGGACTTGTTTTTAGCATTATCTATTCACCTTAAACGCAAATGAGTTAAAAATCTATGGCAATCCAATAAATGAGATGTTTTCTTATTCTCAAGTAAAAGGTTTCGAAACAAACACTTATGAAATTTTTTTTTACTTATTTCTTTCTCAATTTTTCCGTAATTTGCGAAGTATTCTCAGCCTTTTCACAACGTCATCCTCATAGTCTGATTTTCTTACATCCATTTTCTATTAATAGCAATTTACCAAAAACCAGATATAGTTCCGGAACCGAATGAAAAGCATGTGGCAATAAATTCTGCACCAAGCGAAAAGTTTCAAATCCGAAATTTTTCAGTGACAAACGGGCGAAAAATTTTCAAATGTTTTCCGAACAACTCGTGTGCTTATATCGAATATATTATATTTATCACATTTCCCGAAAAATTTAGATCTTGACTGATCTGGGCATATTTCAAAAAAGAAATTCCAAATCTGAAATTTTTCATATTGGAAAATGGTTGAGAAATTCTCAAACTGTTTCTGAAAAACAAGTATGCATGTCTCAAAAATCGCATATTTGCCACATTTTACGAGCAATTTAGATTTTGACTGGTCCATATTAGTTTTATTGCAGCTGTACTTCAACCAAAAAACTCCGAATCCGAAATTTTTCGGATTGAAAACCGGCAAAAAATTTTCGTAAGATTTCGGAGAAATACATACGCATGATTCAAATATCTTATATTTGTCGCAATATTTCAAGAACAATTTAAATTTTGACTGATCTGTCTCTAATTTAAATACAACTCTATTTGTCACAACATTTTACGAGCAATTTATATTTTGATTGATCCAACTCTACTTCAAGCGGAAATTGCCGGATCAGAAATTTTTCAAATTCAGAAATGAGTGAAAATTTTTCAAAAGCTTCACGAAAAGCGCGCATACATATCTCTAATACCTCATATCTTTCACCACATTTCCGAAACAGTTTAAATTTTGATTGATCAGTCTATAGATACAGCTAAAACTCCGAAACCGAAAATGTTCAACAGGTTTCCGCGAAATGCGTACGCATGTCTCAAATATCTCATATTTGTCATAACATTTCCCGAATAATTTAGATTTTGACTGATCCATCTCTAGTTTACGCGAGCCAATAAATCGAGTTCAGTGGGTCAATAACCTTTGTCCACAACAAGGCGAGTACAAAAACGTTGTAACTTCCTTTATATAATAAGTAGTAACAGATAACTGAGGCCGAGTTTTGACCTCCTACTGCCAACAGTGGCTTCTTCCTTTTATGCTTTTTTTCGGTTTTGTTTATTCGGTTTTTGCAACTTTTTTTGAAAATGTCGGAGCATTTTCCACGACGAGCATAACGAACTTTTCTTCTTCTAAGAGCGAAACATAAAAAATGAAAACAGGATCCATCTCTGCTCGAATGACAGGTTGTGTGACATAGAGAGATTTTCTGAAGCAAGCCGGTAACTCGCGGCGCTTTCCGTGGGAAAAAAAATCAATTTAAATAAAACTTTTCTTTAAAGAAAATTCACTTTCGCTTCCCATATATTGTTATCAGGAATTAGGATTGGTTGGGGAAAAAAAATAATTGTTTTTTCATAAGTGAATATTCATATTTACAAAATTCTGCAGCATTCTTTTATTTATTTATAGTTCTATTAGATTAACGAGATCTGTATAGTTTTTGGAATTTATGCCATTCATTTTTATAAACTTTGTTTTTATTTTTGAAATCGTTATTTTAACCCTATATATATATATATATATATATATATATATAATATAAACATAATTTTTAAAGCAGAATCGTGGCCGAAGACAAAGAAGAGACACTTTGAATTTTTAACTTCGTTTTATTTCATCCCGGGACACATAATTTATGCACAAGAGGCGCGAACAAAACCCGTCAGCTCACATCGCGGCACAAGAGCAAGAGACAAGAAGACAGCGAAAAGGGACAAGAGAGAGAAAATATTTTTCCCAGTGCTTATATACTATAAGATTCTGATAGGGATTTCTTTGCACGTGTCGATTTAGGTAGATGAAGTTAGGTAGGTCTTTTAGGTTAGGTTAGGTTAGGTAGGTCTTAGGTAGGTTAGGTCTTTTAGAAGAATGTACTTAGATTGACAGTTTTTTATCCCTTCACGCGGTGTGTGAGAACCGCCGACCTAAGAATTTTTCCAAAGTTTCAATTGAATTAATTAAATAGAGAAAGTGGAATGGGATCACGAAATAAGAGCATATTTTAGAATGAATTTAATATGGACTAAATTAAGATAAAACTTTGGAAATTAAATAAGTTTGAATTAGATTTTAAAATATCATTACATATATATGTGTGTGTGTGTGTGTGTGTGTGTGTGTGTGTGTGTGTGTGTGTGTGTGTGTGTGTGTGTGTGTGTGTGTGTGTGTGTGTGTGTGTGTGTTTAATTTACGAACATATGTTTAATATAAAATAATAATAATATAAAATTTTACGAACATATGTTTAATATTGTTTTGATATTTTGTTTAAAATGACATCTCGTTAGTCAGGAATATTCAAGGGACGCTACATGAATTTATTATTATTTTATTTATTTTGGTCCTTCGCATTGTACCTTTTATGTACCGCCTTCATTAAATGTCGAGCATAACAATAGATTAGGCTTTAGGAATTATTTCAGATTATGCTCTTTTGTAGATTATACTCAACGAACCATTACAGATTATGCTCTATCGTAGATTACATTCAACGAACTATCAAAGATAATGCTTTATCGTAGATTATACTCAACGAACTATCAAAGATAATGCTCTATCGTAGATTATACTCAACGAACTATCAAAGATAATGCTCTATCGTAGATTATACTCAATGAACTATTAAAGATAATGCTCTATCGTAAATTATACTCAACGAACTATTAAAGATAATGCTCTATCGTAAATTAAGCGGATGGTGTCTCAAAAATGCATACGCAATTTGGCTAAGAATTGCATAAACAATTAATCTATACTTATAAATAAAGCTCAATGTGTGTGTGTGTGTGTGTAATGATATCTCTTAATCTAATTTAAATCCTAATTTTTCCTGATGTCATACGAGCAATTTTAGTGTCATCAGAATTACTGTCTGTCATCGAAAATGCAATTCTGATTCGAGTTATTATATCATCTATTTAAGAACTCAATATTGCCATTTCAGTATTTATTTTGAGTATTATAATGAATAATCACAGCTTAAATACAATAATTAGCGATAAAGAATAAAATCAGCGACAGAAAAAGTAGAAAATTTTACTTTGCATATTTACTTTGGTTATATTAAAATTAAACAAGTAAAAATAATTAGTTTCGTGGATTGCATATGAATTAAAATTCACAATTTAATTATTAAAAGATTTAATTTTTCTTCTGAAAAGCAGTAATAGGATTATTTTAAATATGTTCTATGTTATAATTAGAAATTTAGAGTATTAAAAATCGGGCTTTATATGGTATTTAATTATTAGCTTTAAAAAAAATCCCTTTGCAATATTTGCATAACCACTTGCCATATCAATCTTTTGAAATTCCTATTTTCTGAAAAAACCTTTCTAATATTTTCAATAAATTCTATATATTGTCCATATAACTATCAAATGAACACTATACATCAGGTATGTGGCTCAGATTGAATTTTGAAATACTTTATGCATCTTGCAAGACTAAAATCGACGTGATATTACCCCACAACATAAAGCTTATCACGTGCATAACTTCAGGCGAATTGACCTCTTTTCTGTGTGAATAACTTAATCTCAGTTCTCGCACTGAATGCGCGCGCTAATCTCATCATAGTTAATGAAAGATCATTTATTAATTTTTGAAAATAAAATTATCTGCTTTTGAAATGTCTGGTGTATGAATAATCTATAATCCACCAAGTTGAGCTGATTGAATGTAGTCGAAAATGAGCACTATTAAAAGTATAATGATACACAACAGAAAACATACGTTTAAACATTATCTCTAAAAGTTCTGCATAATGACTGTAACATGCACTTTGCTAACGAAGTTTTCAAAATGAAATGATATTATATTAACTAGCACATAAATTACACAGCACAGCATAGGATATCTTTAAAAAAAATTCCTCTCGGCAAGCTGGAATGCAAAGGTAGATAGATTCCTTTATATCTGAGTTATTATTTGTCAACATAAATTGATGATGTTAGAGACAGTCAGTATTAGGGCTTGAAAATCACTTTCCAGCCCCTAACTTCTAAGATATAGCAGCTATAGAAAAATTCTATATGCAAAAGTTGTCCGTTTTAATGAGGCACTAATTTGGTTGATTGGATTTATTTTTCTGTCTTCAATATTAAGAAAGCTATAAGGAAATGAAAATTACAACCCACCTCCACCACTATTTCAACCCCTGTGAACAACTAGATGGACCCTTTACGAATTCCTCCGAGATTTTCACATTTCTAATAACATATTCCAAGCCAGTTAAAATCCAAACAAAATTTCGGGAGAGAGAGAGTCTTATAGTGAGAACCATTGCAATAGGTTGTCTTCCTATAGGAATCTACCAAAAGTGTGCCGGCGTCCTGGCATAGGGGTAGCGCGTCTTCCCCGTGATCTGGGCGTCCCGGGTTCGAGTCCCGGTTTGGGCATGGTTGTTCTTCTGTTGTTCTATCTGTGAGATGTGTGAATGTGCCCTCCTGTAAAAAGGGGTTGTGCAAGCGAATGAGTGATGCGTGAGTGGCAAAGTCGTACTCTTGGCCCTAGTTGGCGCTGCTATAAAAAATAAGAGACGTTCCCCCTCAGGCTTAAATCGCTGTCTTCGTAACAGCGGGCTTGTCAGTGGCAAGTGCCATAAGAAACAAACAAACAAACCAAAAGTGTCAATCATTCCTTGCCTAGAAAAATATTGTGTTCTATTTCTTTCAGGGTCTTTAATCTTTTCGACGCTTCAACATTTGAAAGCAAAGATAATTTAGAAACAATTCTTGGATTTAAATATTTCATTGTATTTTTCTTAAAAACTCCGTTTTAATTATGAGTAATAAATTAATTTTCTGGTTTATGTTTCAATTTTGTAGACGAAATCATGAAAGCTTTTTTTTCAAACAAAAGAAGATTTTAAGAGAAAAGAAGCGTATAAAATAAATTAACAAGGATTCTTCATGCATCGAAATTGTCATATGAATTTTCATGTTTTATGAAAAGATTAATAATCGCCGAGATCTAAAATATGACTATTACTGACTCGTCGCTGTTTTATCAAAATGTCGTATGCCAGAACCATATGCAGCAAAAAATAATGGTTCAAACACATAAAAATTTCTTAATATATGGCATTTTTTCTCAACCTGCAATAATCACATTCCACATGCAACAATTTAAAAGTAGATATAGTCAACCTATGCATGTGTTTTGTGTCAATAAAATATTTTGGTAATTTTGACATACGACATTTTGTATAACATTGATTATACATTTTCATAAGTGGCTTTGTCAAATTGGAAAAGAAGTTGCAATATTCAATTATAATATTTGCTTCAAGAGCAAGAAGTCTGCAGCCATTTAACGTTAGAACTACCGATGTTACCACACCCACCACGGGTTTTTGATAATGCAACTTTTCTTGCAACTTTTGGCTTAGTTTATGTAAATAAAAGAATATAATTTAACTAAAACAACATCAAATATAACAATTCATTAATTATTAATAAAAAAACAAGAAAAACTGCATTTGCATTTATAGGGTATCCAGTCTGAACTTTTAGTTCTATCATAATTGGAATATAATATAACGGCTGCCACACACTTTGGGTCAGTCAATATAATTTCATATGAAAAATCTATTTCAAATTTTTCTAGGAAATGTGTGAAAGCGATTTATAAATGAATGTAAATACATATTGATGTCCATCATTACTTAGATGATTCATAAAATATTATAGACTTTGAAATTGCTAACACCGTCATTTTGACGGGTCTTTTTATAAATAATTATAAGTCATACTGATTATGGAAGTTAAAATGGCTGAGTGGAAATTGAATAGGAACATGTAACTATTTTTATATTTCATTAAAAGTTATCATAAAATTCTAGAACAATACATAAATCATATCAAAATTTTTAAGCATGAAATTTGAAAACCATCAAAATGACGATCTTGGTAGTTCCAGTGTTAATATATATATATATATATATATATATATTGCAAAGATTATAGCTAGTTAAGTAATTTCATTAAGAGTAGGA
The DNA here is from genome assembly GCF_947563725.1 of Argiope bruennichi. NCBI lineage: Eukaryota > Metazoa > Arthropoda > Arachnida > Araneae > Araneidae > Argiope > Argiope bruennichi. The sequence goes on from NC_079162.1 coordinate 88,014,927, forward strand.
AAAATGGAAAGCAATTTATGTCAATTGACTGACAAGGCTAAATACACAGAGTTAAAAGCTTCCACTGTTGGTAAACTGCATTCTATTTTTAAAATATCGAAAAAGCAATAAATCAATCGGGACATCTGCTGTAAATAAATGGTATCTGAAAAAAGAAAAACGCCGTCCCTATTAGTAAACAAAAACTGCATACACAAACAAGTCATCTGAAATGCTGTTCAAACTCCTGCTCTGTTGTGAAGCCATACGGACCGCCACCTTATCGTTTCACCCATCTGCAGATTCAATGAAAGAGCGATTTTTCAGTCTTCTGGTAACCTTGCGGCTACAGGGCCAGAGCTGACGCCGATCAGAGTTGAAGGCCCTGCAAAAGAACAGGGCCTGAGGATTATGGTAACGCTCCCAAATGAATGCTTAAATAACTATTGGACGTGGAATGATTCCCCGAGCGAAAAGGCTTTCCTCGCACAAGAAATGGAAATTGTTTTACCGGGTAAATGATACGTTTCGGAATGGCTTCAACTCTAGTCTTCTTAAAAGATAGGTTGGTTGAAACAATTGTTAGAGTAACGATACTTAAGCAATGCAGGTTTAAAAGGAAATAAAGGAAGAAAAACAAATCTACCATTTATATTCCTCTGTGGACCGAAATGTAGCTGAATTATTCCATCAAAATAATGTAAAAATTAAGAATAGACTAGCTCCCAATTATGTATTTCGAATTCCAATGCCGCTAATATACAAAAGAGTTTTCTTGAAATAATCTTCGGTAAGTTTTAAATATGATTATTAAAATGTAAGTTTTTATTTGATTTAGTTATTGCTGAAAAATTATATTAAAATAATTTAATGCATATTGAATAAGTAATATTAATGTTTATTATTTATTTGCAAATTGTAGGTAAGTTGTTTACAAACCGAGTGTCTCAATGACAACTAAATTCTTGCAGTGCAAATTAATTTCGAATAATTGCAAATGGAGGAACTTTTAGCAATGATTACCTCGAAGAATTAAAAATAGTGAACTAGTAAACAATTAAAATTAATTAATTCAATTTGAATATAGTTAAAGAATTCAGTTTAGTTCTGTTAAAATCTTGTTTGAAAACAACACGATAACTATTTTTGGATGGACCTCAAATTTTCGAACGGTAGAGATATAAAGTACAAAGACAGTAAACAACTAAAAATTACGCATACATTTCGGGGGGGGGGGGCGAAGGGATAATAAAATTTACATATTGAACGAACTGCTGAATAAAATGCAATGACTATATAATTCATCGTGAGGATGAAATTTACATATTGAACGAATGGCTGAATAAAATGTAATGACTATATTATTCATCGTGAGGATGAAATTTACATATAGAACGAATGGCTGAATAAAATGCTATGACTATATAATTCATCGTGAGGATGAAATTTACATATAGAACGAATGGCTGAATAAAATGCTATGACTATATAATTCATCGTGAGGATGAAATTTGAAATGCAGCATGCGCAACATCTAGAGGGTTTTTGAAAATCGTTTATTAGCCCACACTAGCTATGCTTGGTGTAGCAATCTTTGAAATTTTATTTGAAATGTAACTGAAATTTATATAACATTTCGCAGTGATCCTATGAGAAATTCAATTCTCTCCATAGTGCCACAGTGCACACTTCGGAATCAGCTAGTATATCATCACTTAACAATTAACATCATTTATTTCTATTTCTAAATTTTATATCCCGCTGGTGTGGTGTGAAAGTTTGGAAAGGGGGTGCCTGCTTAGGTATCATCCTCATCATTTGTTCGCGGTTAAAAATTACGAGGCCAGTCCTAAAATAGCAACAGTGTTGCTTTAAAACGGGACTTTAGTATAACTAAACTAAACTAAACTAAACTTTATAGGGAGTTGATAACAATGAATTATTCATTAAAAATGGAAGAGGATGTTAAGCGACAATATGTTAAACACAATCTCAACTTTCCATAATCACCAGTTAAAAACAGTTTTACAAAACAAGTGGCGTAGCGATTAGGTGGAAAGAGGGTATATATACCCCTGGCGCTAATCTAGGTGCCATGAGCACAAAATATCACTGCGTTTATGTCACTTTTTAAAGTATAAACCTATGAAAAGAAGACAAAGTAATACCAGGGAGCCAATTACACTTGGTAAACCACTGAAGATAGGGAGCGAAAAACTCAAATTATGCCCCAAGCGCCATATGCCCTTGCTACACCACTAGAGAAGACGTAGTTCTTACAGACCGCAACAACCAAGGTGTCGAGATTTAAAATACCAAAGAAACAAATTTATTTAGCTACTTGTATGAAATTAAGGTGCACTGCTTGTATTTTGTGGTGAATTCTTATATTATTATAATATGTGAAAGTATACATTCGTATAATGGTGTAAAATGTCCAATTAGCTCAATGGAGCTATTGTGGTTTTTAACAAAGGCCTGCAACATTTTGTGGGGTGTATTTTTTAACTCATTTTTTTCTTGCAATATGGCTTGTTTTCTTAAATTTATTTACTCCCTCCTCTGAAATTATTTATCCCTCGCTGCAATGCACGCCTAAAGAAGTAATGGTGGATTTCCTACTAGGCTACCCATTGGTGTGATGTAGAAGTTTTGAGAGGGGGGGGGTTGCCAGCTCAGGTGTCGTCCTCGTCATCTGATCGAGGTTCAAAATTACGAAGGTCCGTTCCAATAAATCCCTAGTGTTGCTTTAAAGCGGTACGTTAATGTAATTAAACTAAACCTACTAGGTTGCCAAGGGCCACTGAGCTGGGGGGGGGGGAGAGACTACAGTCAAGTCGATTTAAAAAATGTTACAAGCCTAGTTGCCAAATAAATACATTTATAAGAAATATAAATACAATGAATTATAAAATTTTATGATTAAATCGTGTTTTTTATTGGATTATTAAGATTATTATTAAATTAAAAAAAACTGCATGGGAATAATTACTAATAGTTACTTATTTATAATATGTTGGAATATTAATAATAATTATTTAACAGATTATGTTATATTCATCTTGATAGATTCTGTAAAATGATATTTTCATTTATATATTTGTCTGAACTTTATTATTTTCTTATAATCTGTCATAATAGTTAAAACATCTTATTAGGTAAGGAAAAATTTAGCAATAATTTATAGTTAAATTTTCAAATACTTTGATAGTTAAGTAATTTTTTCCATTATACACATATTAAAATATAAGTAAATAAATTATATAATATATATTTTATTATATTATATATTATTATATTAAATATATTTGTTTGAACTTTATTATTTCCTAATAATTTGTTATAATAATTAAATCCTTTAATTAGACAAGGAAATCTATAACAAATATTTATGGTTAAATTTTCAAATACTTTAATAGTTAAGTCATTTTTCTTCCATTAGATACACATTAAAAATAAGTAAATTATATATATATACTAGCCGCCTTTGGCGACCAGCTGGTTCGCCCGTTTTAATGTTCGTTTAAATATTAATAATTAAATATTTTACACAATTCCTACTTTAATAGATTCTTCATCAAAATATTCTAAAACTTCAAATTTTGTTAGTCATATAATTCACTCATAATATTATAAAGGCCTTCAGTCATAACGTAATATGTATCTCTCTAATTTTCTGTTAGCACCCGTAGAATTTATGCTTTAAATTAAAGTGGAAAGAATAAATCTGCAATTAATATAATAATATTTCTTACTGAAACAAAGCATTTTTTTATAATATGATTACTGATAACAGAGTCACTGAGCGTTTAAACTTTATGGGAACTAAAGAATATCTTTCTTAATTTATGTAATTTGTCAACAACATTTTCTCAGATTAATCATGAACAGATAGATTAATTAACAATGTTTCATTTTAAATGCATCAAACACTAAGAAAATAAAATGAATCGTTTAAAATAATCGGTCGAAAACAGGTTTAAAAAAAACTACTTCAAAAACGATGTACTTAAAACTATAAGCATATACAAAAAAAATATATAACTAACATAAATATAATTTAATTACAAAAGCATGCAACGAACCTAAAAATAATTTAAATCAAGAATCATCCGTTGATAACAATCAGAACACAATGCACATGCGTGAATTTTCAATGCCAGTTACGGAACACAAATGCGCGAGTTTTTCTACGCCAGTTGGGTAACGCTATGCAGATTAGAAATTTTTAATTTCCTTTATTCTGTTTTATTTTAATTCAAAAGTACTTAAGAATGAATCTGAAAGATCGATTCATTAATAATGTTTAATTTTAAATGCATCAAACATTAAGAAAATAAATAGAATCTTTTCAAATAATCAGCCGAAAACTCTTAAGCCTAGCCTCATGACTGTTGGGGGAAAAAACTGAAGCCGTACTCATTTGGCGGTGGGGAAAATGAAAAGATTTTTCTGGCGGGAAAGTTAGTTTTTAAGTAATAATTAAAATTCTAATTAAAAATTCAAAAAAAGGGCTATCCTATCTTTTAAGTTAGATCAAACTGCACACGGTGTGCAAATTTGATTAAAATCGGTTAAGTAGTTTAGGAGTCCATCGCGGACAAACAAAGTGACACGTAATTTATATATATTAAGATATTTGTTGACGAAATTATTAAAATAAATCTCATACGTGTTAAAAATATACTCAAAAGTGAAATAAAATCGATCAGTTATATAAAGGGGAGTCCTCTTATAGTGAGTGCATTCCTGGGGTTGCCAAAATAACTAAATCTGCCACTAGATAGATATCGAATTTTTTTACGTGCCAGGATGATGCTATTCTCCCCAGATATAGCTGGTAAATCCAGCTGTTGTAAACAACTACTACCACTGCAAGTGTCTTTCATTTCAACTGAGATTACAGTTCCGCCAGCAAAACCTTAAAATATATTCGAAATTCGTGCTCTACAGCCAAAGCAATCCATTGCGAATATGTGTTTTTGATCGGTTTACGATTCCATCGGATTTATATCTGAAAAATGGTGTTGTTTATTTCACAAGAATGTTTGATATATATGAGAAAGGGTCTCAAATTCCAATTTACATAAATCGCCTCTGTTGTTGTGGATATTCTCGAATTTCAATAAAAAAAATTTGCAGATCTGTTTTTCTTTGAGCATATGTATCAATTGATATTAATGCCTTAATTGTTTTGCTTCATCTACTATCTAATTAAATGACGTGATTAAATGGTTCAAGTTCAAAATAGAAAGGGTACTTCACCTATATTGCCATCCTGATCTCAATTATAGACAAATGAAACGAATCAATTTCAATGACTCTATGAATGAAACCTACATTGTTTCAAAAGTTGATTTTAATAACTTATAAAAATTAGAATTATTCCTAAAGCTTTATATATTAAAAATAAGCCAATTTTTATTTGCACTATTTAAGCTCGAGATACTAAAAGAGATTAGCATAATATTGAATTGAATAATTTAACTTTAATCTTTACTAATGAGGTAGATTTCAACTACTCTATAAACGAATAAAATTAATAAAAATTATTTTTTAAAACAGCCTTTTATTCGCATACCATAAAAAACAGACATTTTTTTATTCTAATTATTTTCAAACTCTTATTCTGTAATTTGTAAGTCATTATTATGATATGTTTTGAAATTTCCTTTCAATTTTTTTTCTCAAATTCCCTACCAGGTGACGCCACATGCGTATGGAATCAAAATTTAATTTAATTAATTGAATGATTGATAAATGAATTCTAAAAATATAAAAATAATGCAATTCCATTTTAAAATAAACAAAATTTGTCCAAATTTGAAGCCGTGAGCATATCGGTGACATAAAAATTGGTTACAGAATTCCATCTTATTGATATTAAACAAGGCGAATCAAATAAAAAAAAAATGTTCAAAAAGAAGTAATTTATGACCTTCTGTATTTCCAAATAGTAAATTAGTTATTATCTTCTTGAATCTGTTTCAATTGCGAATTAATTTTGTGCAAGTTCTAAAAGAATATAAAAGAGCTCACTTTTTATGAATAAAATTCCTTTTGATATTTTAAGCTGTCATTTGACACTTTTCAGTTTCTTGCATTTCTGTAAGTGTTAAATTTAATTCTGTTCAATTTCTCTTTGCTCAAAATCCATCATTATTTCTACACTGCAAATATCTAGGAACATATACAATTCTTTATTTAAACCTATTTTCTTTAAATTTTTGATGTTAAATTTGATCGTTGATTCGTCAATGATTCTTTTGAACTTCGTACTGGTTTAACTCTTTGGACTCGTAAAAGTAATTCGATGCATAATTATTCATCTAATATAAGGACTGGTTTATTGCTACGAAAAATAAATATATATAATTGTTTTCAGTTGAAAATTCCCGAAAAATTAATCGACATCTTCTTACCACTCTCTCTCTATATATTTAACAATCAAAATTTTAAAAATAAATAAATAAAGCGTCAAAATGATGCACCGTCTTCAATGATACCTGAGAGGAATCATTTGAGTGAAAAGGGTTAATCTGTCTTAATAGTCGCGCAAACCAAACATTCAATAATTATTGAAATTCCAAAATGGATATTAATGATAAAAATCTGAGAATAGACAAAATTCGTATCAATTATTCTAGATAATTTGGCGAGAAATTATAAGGTTATGAGGAAGGTATATGTTGAATTTAAGGTTGTGCACAAGCATTGCATACATATATATAATGTAATGATATCTCTTAATCAGCATTTCAAATAATTCTCTTCAGCATTTCAAATAACTTCTTTCATTACTACAGAAAAAAAAAAAGAAAAAAAAAAAAGGAATAGTCGAAAATTTGCTTAAACCTTCAAGTTTTATTAGAATTTCTTTTCCGTCTAAAGATACAATAAAAATAAACGTTTCTTATGAATATTGAATAAAAGAGTTACTTTGAATACTTCATATATATTATTCTACTTACAATGATCATTACAAAGAGTGGAAGGCGAAATTGTCTAAAAGTCTCTGAAGAAATCGAAACTACAAAACGTGAACTCTGCTTGGTCGGCTTCGGGTCAATAACCTGTTGAAATCCGAACCTTACCGATTCTTCGACAACAGCTGCTTCTTTTCAGTTTGATTTACGAAGCAGCTTTGTGATCAAATTCATTACACACTTCTTTTGTTTCTGTAAATGAAACACAATTCGTTTCCAGCTATTTAAGGTAATAGAAACACTAGTTTTTGGCTACAAACGACAAAGGATCTGAAACTTTATTCTAAAGCACTTCAAAGTTTTCGACAGCTATCTTGTGTCGGATTTTGTACTATGCAATATGATGCCCTTCTTTTTTTCTAAGTCGATTTGAAACGTGACAAAAATTTAATAGAAAAGTAAGGCGAAGACAGAAGTGAAAAAGTACGATCCATTATCAAGATTTGCTTTGAACGCGAGACGCGTTTTTTTTTTTTTTTCCCTTTACTTTCTTAGAGTATTAGACATTTACATAGCTTGTATTTGGAGTGCAAATTGTAATATACCCTCAGTTTGCCTTAGTTTAGTTAGATTTACGACCTATTTTAAATTCACATTGAAATTATTTGATTACAGATTGGCATTATAAGTTTGAATCTTATTTAGCATTATAAGTTTGAATCTTGATTCAGTTTTCTTTTATTCAAATTTCTGCATCAAATCAGAGAAAAAATATTTTAGGATTTAAGATCCTATGCATGGTGAATTTTTTTGTAAAATCGGGCCAATGAATAGATTGCATTGCCAATCTTGACCCCGAAAATTTGAACCCCTCCCCCCCTTGAATAAATTTTCAGAAATGTGCAGTGAAGAAAGGCAGAATTTCCTTGCAAGATCGCTGTTAGAATATTAGAAGAAAAGTTGAAATTGGTAGTCATATGTGAGAGATATCGCCGATTGAAAATTATTGACACAAAGTTCCAAAAAATCGATTTTTGGACTTGTTCGAACCAAATGGCATTAAATGAAAACTTTTTTTTACGTGCAAAAAAGGCGAAAGTATATCTCAAATCTTTGCATCTAGAGGGCAATATACATCTTCGATACTGCAATATACGAAAAAAATCACGGTTAAAACAGACAAAAATAAATCTGAACTCCTTGCATTTTTTTTTTTAATTCAATATGTTGTATTGAAAAAATCAAGTGTTAAAAAGAACGAAAAGATGTCTCAACTCGCATCTAGAAGGTGATCTAGATCTTACAGAAAAAAAAATTCCTCTTGGCAAGCTGCAAGACAAAGGTAAATGTAAAGATTCCTTTATATTTCAGTTACTCTCTGGCAACATAAATTCTTGACGATTGAAACAGTCAAAATTGGGCCTAGTGTGCACTAGATATGTTTCAAACGTCCTCTACTCGTCATTTGACCTCAGTTATAAAATCTTTTTTCTAATAAGCCCTAAAGCAGCTTCTAAAAGGTCCATTAATCTAACCAACAAAATCTAAATCCAATAAATGATTTAAAAAACGTATAGATCTATCTTATTTAAAAGGATTATACTTTGCACAATCAATCAATAAAGTGTGCGAGTTTATTTTCTCTTTTCCCATTCCGAAAGGCCGGATTATTAAACAAGCAAAATAACCAAGTAACTACCTAAGGACCCATCAGCTTTAGAGGAATGCTAAACGTCGAATTTTTTTGCAGTATTAACAGAATAATTCTATTTTGAACTTTCAATGACTTTACAAAGCTGTTTATTCGCTCATTAAAATTAATATCAAGAATTGTTTAAATTTTGGAACAATATTTCTAACTTATTACCTTTTGTAAATTTTATAGTGCTTCACTTTATAATTCTTAAAAAAAAATGCTCAATTCTATAATTAAATAACATGAAGGCATTAAAATGTTTAGTCCTTTTATTGATTTATTTTTTATAATTATCCCTGAAATACAGATACCAGGTCTCTTCAAATTAATCTGCAATTAAATGTTTTGTTATTTCAGTATATCAAAATTTGCTACCTAAAGCTACTTATGTAGAGCTTAAATTAAAATCAATAAAAAAACATCTGGTTTCGAATGTTTGGAATGGGGAAATGGAAACCCGAGACTTGCAGCGTCTAAGGGTCCCTAGAGAACTTAATCCGGCCTTACCATTCCGACCGTTGCTACCATTTAGCTTTTAATTGCTTTTAATAATCAATAGATGGTATCCTGGCTTTCAAATTTCACTTCCATATTCCCAGATGGAAACATGATCTGGAAATAAAAGAGTAATTTTAATCAGCGTATCTGGAAGAAATTAATTAATGTAATTGAAATTGATAATTTTAATTACTGATTATTTCTAAATAGTTTTAGTTTTCAACCATTTGTTTCTAGGTAATTCTTTTTCTCTTCATTTTACTGTTTCATTGTTAAAACATTAAATATATCTGTCCAGGATGCGACTTCGATGGGGCTCTCTGTGGAGATCCCGTGGGTGGTTTGTCGTATCTTTTTTACTTTTTTTTTCTGCCCCCTCCCTTCTTCCATCTTGTGGCCATGCATCTGATTAGATAATTTAGTGTTATAGGCACCGGGGGGGGGCAGGATGGTGTTATGTTATGTAAATCGTGAAAAATATAATATTTTTTTGGAGGGGGGGTGTAAATAATTGTTTGATAAAACTGATAATACTCTAATTGATAATACTAGTTTCTTAACGCTTTAGAAACTGGTATCAATCCATTAAAAAATGGATTTAAAACTTTTGCACGAAAAAAATAGTTTTAAAAAAATCCTGAATTCATTTTGCTATTCGTTTTTTTTTTTTTTTTTTCCTTTACAGAGCATGCTATTGTTACTCTTTTTAATGTGTTACGCCTAAATTTCGACTAGTAAAAAACGGTTCTTCTTGTTTTGTTTTAAAGAAAAGATCTTAGAGAAGAGCCACTGTAATTCAAATCAAATAAAAAAACAATGTTAGATCAATTGTAGTGGTTTCCCCAAAACTTTCTCGCATATTCTGTAGTAAATGTGTTATAAAAGAGAGCGCCTTGCATGGCACTGGCGTACAATAGTTACGAAATAGTAACCTTTGGAGTGCATTCAGCATTTTTATTAAATCTATTGTGTCAACTTTGTCAAATTATTTGGCACTTAACCACTTAACTGTTTTATTTTCTTTACTATCTAATAAGACGACACTTTCTATTTTGGGAATATTTTCTTATTTTGATTCAAATGGAAATCCATTGAATACTTGACTTATCTATGTGTAGCCGGTGTCCTGGCATAGGGGTAGCGCGTCTTCCCCGTGACCTGGGCGTCCTGGGTTCGAGTCCCGATTCGGGCATGGTTGTTCTTCATCTGTTCTATCTGTGAGATGTGTGAATGTGCCCCCCTGTAAAAAGGGGTTGTGCAAGCGAATGTGATGTCTGAGTAGCTAAGACGTACTCTTGGCCCTAGTTGGCGCTACTAAAAACAAGAGACGCTCCCTTGGCTTAAAATCGCTGACTTCGTCGGTGAGCTTGTCCGTGGCAAGTGCCATTATAAACAACGACAACTTATCTATGTATTCGAAGTCATTTTAATACTGAATTATAATCGTTATGAATAGTTTATTTTTTTGCTTACAATTATCAAAATTCGATAAATCGATGCACGTATGGTACTCGGCCAAAACAGTTAAACGGTTAATCCTGATTAATAACATTCGAAAATCGAATTTGTGATTTAGATGCGTTTTTTTCCAACGGATTAGAACGAAAATTTAACAAAAAAAAACATTTGTAGTTACAAAATCTCATATTAAATATAATATATTTAACTTGCGTTTTTGAGTTACCGCGTTTATATGGTTCAGGAAATACAGACCGACAGACGGTCATCCCCTGATTGGATTTGGTTCAAAATTTTATGGGTGTCTACACTATAGATGTCAAATCTGTGTACCGAATCTGATCTACTTAACTCTCTTGGTTTTGTAGTTATCCTTTTAAATAACATTCGAACAGTAGAACAGACAGACTTCCTCTGAATGGATTTTGCTAAAAATTTGATAGAAATCTACAAATTTGGTGTAAAGATCGCGTGCCAAATTTCATCTTCTAGCTGAAAGCGTTTTTGAGTTATCATTGTCACAGACAGGCAGACAGACATTTTCCCAAAATGTGTTTTTCAAACTCGGGGGGGTTAAAATGTGGAGGTTCGTTAAAATCTAGAGTTCGAATTTTTTTATGATTACTCTATTTTCTCTATAATACGTATACGAAAAAGTTAAAAAAAACTATCACTTAAGAAGAAAAAAAAATCATTGTTCAATATGTAATAAACCGAGATCTGATAATTTACGAACTAACGTTAACATATAGTAATCAAACTTAAGCAAGAAATATTTTTATATTAATGAGTTGAAGATATAGTTTCTTTAGCAAAAGGCCAAAACAAACATCCGAGAATCCATTTATAATGAAATAATGCAACGTAATCGCTAAATATCCTTCATTTTTTTTTCAACAAAAAAAAATATTAATTTTAAAAGAAAATGTTTAAATTACGCATTAAGTGTAATGTTCGAAAATCGCGCGCAAAAAAAAAAAAAAAAAAATGTTAATTTCAAAAGAAAATGTTTTAATTAAATATTAAGGGAGATGTTCGAAAATTGAGCAATAAAGTTTGACAAACATTAATACCAATGATGAATTTCACAAAAACCTTCTATAATTAATTGTACTTATCTAAATCTCAATTCGGATTTTTCAAAACCAGTTATCGTTTTCTGCCCACGGTTCAGTATAATGAAATGTGTCCCAAAATAGCCTCGTGTTGCTTCGAAATTGGACTTAAATATAACTAAACTAAACTAACTGAACTCAAAATGGTTATCGTTAGTTTTGTCTGCCCTAATATCCCCCATTTTGATATTTTTTTAATTGATCAAAATCTCCAACCAACCAAATAACGAACATGCATGTGGAAAGCGGATCAGTTCAGTTCAGACTATATCTGGATCCGTCAACATGACAGCTAAATAATTCATCAAAACGAAACAGATAGCAATGATTCGCGCTTTACTTTTTAAATTTTTTAAAACCTAAATTATGAACAAATGAATCAAAACCTCTTTCCTAAAAATGCATCAACATCTGCGTATGCATAAGGAGATTCAACTCCAGAAGTGAGTGCACTAAGCAACCCAAATTCGTTGAAATTGGCAAATCAAATGTGCCCGTTTCTTTGTAGAAAACGCTAACGCTATTGTGACAAGAGCATCAACCGGTATGACACTCCACATCGAGCGTTAAGATACAGCCGCCGCATGAATTCGTAAAAGGGTAACACCAAAAGAATATAAAAGCGCATGGACGTGTTTTGACATCGTTTGGTGGAGCCGCTTTCTTTTCTGTTCTCACAACCCCGTCTGTCTGAGACAGTTCTTTGAAAAACTAGAAACGTGACTTTCACTTCGGCTGTGGAATCACTGAACAAGGCTTTCCTTTTTTTTCCCCTTCTATCCACTCCCACTTGGCTACGAACCATCAAGAAATCCTCCTTTTCTTAATTCAACACTTCTCTTTTATACAAATATAACAGTCACCATACACATAAGATATTATTTATACTTTTAGATTTGTAAAAGTTTTGATTAAAACTGATGGAACGATTCGTGATTTATCATATATTTACCAATATATTGACCAACGATTTTATTAAGTGGAAGCAGTCATTTTGACCATAAGCGAATTTCAAACGTTCATATTTTCCTTGCTTAATCTTCGATTTTTTTTATTAATTAATTAAATTTCCTTAATTATTCATAAATAATGAATAAAACAAAAATCATTTGTTTTGGCGCTTCGTTATCAACATAATGCATAAAAAGACGAACTGCATTTAATTTGACGGCTGAAAAAATATTGCAGACCGTGATGTTTCCATTTTATTTCAAATGTATTTGCGTATTATTTGTTTTTCATTTCATGGGCATTTGAATACGACTTGGTCATAAAAATTATAAAAAAAATAGAGATGACGATAAAAAACACCTGCTGGTTGACTAAAACTCTTTTTGCGTTTGAAAGCAGCTGCTTTATTGGTGGAATGATTAATATTCATTTCTTTCGACGATTTTAATTTTGATTTGCTCATATTCAGAATATATTCTACTTAGTGATGCCACAAAGAACACTTGTTCAAATAAATTTATCGTAAGGCATTTTTTTTTTTTACAAGTGTTGTGGAATTTATATGAAATTGATTCTGATTCAAAATTTTATTTATCTCGAGATGAATGTATTCTTGATGATGACAGCAAATAAGCTTCAATGGCCAAATGATGATTTTTTTTTTACAGAAATTTCAGAAAGTGATTTCTTCTCTGAATCAGAAAATTCATTCTTACCCAAGTTATTTAATGCGGAAGATACGAGTTAAGCATATTTTTGTATACTTAATCTAATAATTTTGTATCTAAGTATATTTTTGAAATAATTCGCTATCGGTTCAAAGAAATCACGAGATAATTTCTCATGGTCTTAAACCTACAGGATTCAGATTACTTCAAACATATCAGTTTATTATCACATGTGTAAAGAAAATTGTTTGCTTTGTTACAAAGCAAGTCAAAAGATAACTAGTAGAAAAGCAACTACTCCAAGGAATGATGTTTAGTCCATTTACATATTATTGGCTTTAAAATCTGTATAATCTCGGAGTTAAATTTAAAATGGGAAGTTATGTTCGGTTAAGATATTTGTTGAATACCTTTCCATATTTAGAAAAAGTGCAAAAAGATTCATTGATGACCTTATTGCAGAGTATTTAATATGAGGTTTTGCAGAGCCATTTGTTAATATTAGAAGGAAAATTTTAGAAAAAGAAAGATTTTACATCTTTAATATTAGCCAAAATTTTATGGAGTAAACAGCTTCATTGGTACTGTGGAATATAAAAATTATCCGATTAAATAAAACACAATAAAAGGGAGAACTGCTTTCAAGCAAAATTCTAAAGCATCTCTCTGACGGCATACCGAAGAAAATAGGATGAAAACGTCAAATGTAATAATTAAATATATTGTAAAGACTCGTTTTAGCAATAAATAAATATATAAAATAAAATAAAATTGCATAAAAATGTATGTTTGAAACATTTAAAAGGGGCTGTTAAAATGACCTCATCTTGCCTTTTTATGTGTCTGGAAAACGTTGTCATTCTAGTGTTAAATAAACAACATCTTTTGCTTAGGACATTTATTAATATTTCAACTACATAAATAAAGATCAAATAGTAAAAGCTAATTATAAGAACAATAATAAGAAGAAGAACTATAATAAGAGCTACATAAATAAAAAGCGATCTTAAAACTTGTACAAGTGATTTTTGATTTTTAAATTGATTAATACTTATAGTTAATAGTATATTCAAATATCAAAAGTCCTGTAATTTGTGGAATAGTCATAATTAGATTGTGATATGCTATCATTCAAATAAATCGTTTATTTAACAATGGCAGAAGAATGCACTGTATCTCCAACATAAATTAAATTCTACTACTATCAACAGGTAATTCTGACCAGTTTTTAAGAGAATTAAATACTTCAAAAGACAATTTTAGAAGTAATGCACAGAACATCACTTAAGTAAAAGAGGGTACCGCGATACAAATTAAACAGGAAGTGGCAGATGCAAAACAAGGCATGTTATTATATGCAAATGTATTTGGATATAGGTTATAGTCTAATAACATTAAGCTCTTCAAATAATGAAATCATTTTTGCTACCGTTTTATTTTGCCAGTAAATGTTTGCAAATCCTTTGCGGTACAAACTTTTTAAAGATAATTCCAGAATATCTTGAATTGGAGGCCAAAACTCGCAGAAGGGAGAAACATCGAAGTCGCGTAAACAATCATGTGGACAGTCTTACCGATCAATCGATATTAGAGTGCAAAAATAGCTCAGAGAAGCATCGTCACTGAATGAAAATATTTTGAACAATTCGCTCAATTATTTTGCTTCGCTACTCCAAAAATTGATTAGAAAATATTTTTGCGCCCGAAAACAAGCTGAGAATGGAAAAGTATAAGAAACCCAGATTTTATTTCTCACCTGAAATCTCGTTACAAATGTAAAACATCGATTGCGCAAAATCTCATTTTCAGTTCTTCACTCTAGAGATTTCTTCAGAAATGATGTGTTGGTTTCAATGTTTTGACCCTGGATTCCCTTTCACTAACTGAAGAAACAGAAATTGAAATGCATGGACTCTATCTAATTTTTATTTTATTTATGCGAAGAATAATAAAATTGCTATGTATTGTTTGTTATTGAAGCTCTATGGCGAAGCATTCTGACTTCCATGCATCGATGGTTGTATTTCTGTCGATGAAATTTTATCGTCATATAAAAGGATCATGACTGACAAAGATTCAATTTATGCGTAAATAAAATACGTTCCCACTCTCAGAGTCATAACAGCTTTGTGGAAAATTTTCATCTTTCGTTCCTCAAATTATAAGTTCCGATTCTTGATTTATTCCAAGATTTTTCATATATGGATGGCAAAATTTCATGAAATTCAAGATGATGATGAAAAAACATTCGTTGGATATTATAGCAGATATACATTAAAAAAATTCAAAAACTTTCTGGAGAACACAGGGTGACATCAAGGTTAGTGTAATTTCATGCTGTTGAATTTATTGATGATGGTAGATTGCACTCTTCATTAATATGGTGTGTTTCATGTGAGTTACATGTGATCCATACCTACTCTCTTGGTGGGTGTTATGTGAATTACATGTGATCCATGCCTACTTTCTTTGTGGGTGTTATGTGAATCACATGTGATTCAGGCGTACTTTCTTAGTGGCTGTCGTGTGAATCACATGTGATTCATGCTTACTTTCTAATTACTTGAATATGCTATCGAATCAGATTACCTCTTCTCTACTGCATTTAACCCTTTGAGCACATTTGAAGTATCAGAATGTTCCGTATTTGTTTAAATTTATGTTTCCATTTTATTTTATTTTTATTTATTTATTTATTTATTGTTATTCTAATTAGCTTTAGTTATATCAATATTATGCAGCAGTATATATTCTGAATAATAAGAAATAAATGAATCCTTACGTAAAAGCTACTGCCTTCACATGTTCAAAAAATTAAATGCGCTTCAAATACAAAAGTCGTTTCAAATAAATGTGTGGTCAAAGGGTTAAGAGATAACAATAAGGGGATTATCTTATTAGATAAATAGATGAACGTGAACCTGAAATGGGTTAACTTATTGACTGATAGATAATCACAAGATAATAAGTAATTGCTTGATTTCTTTAAAATAATCATAACTGTGTTAGTGATATTTGATGTAGAAGCTTTAAGTGCGAATTGCTAATTCTCAAGTTATCCTATATTTCAGTTTGGCCGTTCCAAATTAAGAGGAAACTCCCAGCTATTCCATAGTCCAATACTTTATTCTGTAAAAAGCATCTTCTGGCAAGCACTTTAAGTCATCTGAATTTTATGCTATACACGAGAAATATATTTTATTAATATATATTATTTATAAATATATATTATTTAAAAAATATATGTTATATCCTTCAAAATTTATGAAAAATTGAAGATAACATTTTCATATGAATAAGATTAATTGAAATGAATAAGAATATTTATATCATCATACTGAGAGCTTTTAAATTATTTTTCAAATGTCTGAGATTCCACCCTAAATTCTAGATGCTTTCAGATTAAGTAAAATCTCTACCTTTACTTCTCTTTTTTTAACATCCTTTGTATCAACCCAGCACTTTTTGACGTGTCATCTAAGGCTATATATGCATTAAAGGTACTTTGATTTCATAATTCTCTAGACAAGATATCGATTTAGAGTAAATATAACTGGAATAATGTCTTCTTAATCAAATCCGGCTGATCCCAGTGAAAGGTATTAACATTTGCGTCATCAGGGTATTATTCTGGTTTTATTCCATCGGCACGTGTATGCATTGAGCTGTTTCTTTATCAATTAGCTTCAATCAAAAAAGTGGAAAAATTAGACCATATTATCAAAACGTTTTTATTATATAATTACACAATTTAAAAATGATAAAAAAAAATGAAAAAATGGCGTATATAAAGCATGGCATGAAAAAATGGCGTACGCATTTCTGCGCTATTGTGATAAATTCTAAAAAAATTCTGTTCAAATATGCAAATGGATAATGATGTGATGATGATGCAAATGGATAAAACTTAAAATCTAAAATTTCATCATTAAAAGGCACTGTTTTCTCATAAAAAAATTTATAAAAAACACACAAACACCTCAACTATTCTATGAATTCTTAGTTGAATAATCTAGGATAAAAATTGGACAATAAAAAAAAAAAAAGTGAGGCGTTAATCAACATAACGCGATGTCATAACACGCTCAAAATGCACTTACATGTTCTCTTTGTTAATGAATAATGCACAAAGTATATTACTATTTACACATATTAATTAATTAATTATATCCACAAATAATTATAATAATTCCACGAATTATAATTTTTAAATTAGTTTCTATCAAATAATAATTATGATTGAATTGATTATTAAATATTATTTTTATTAAATTGTTATTAATAACACTTTTATGAGCTTTCATTCCTTGAATTACCGATCTATATTGAGGAAAAAAGATATCTTTATTACTTCTGATATTATTATTATTAAAGCAATTCTTTGGTTGAAAGAAAACTAGCTTGTTATAAAATTAAAAAGTAAAATAAATTTCCATCGCATTTTTAACGGAATAAAAAAATTTTATTCTCGAATTCAATACCAGATTTTTTTGATAATTATTTAATTAGTTTGGCCATAAAATTCACTAACTTGGAAAACGCCAAATTATCTATCTTATTTTTTTTTATCTTTCGGACCTATACTGACTTTCATGGATCAGAAAAAAAATTTAATATTACAATATCAACACATTATTACACACATTTGTTACAATATCAACACATTATTACACACATTAATATCAATACATTATTACACACATTTGTTACAATATCAACACATTATTACACACATTTGTTACAATATCAACACATTATTACACACATTAATATCAACACATTATTACACACATTAATATCAACACATTATTACACACATTAATATCAACACATTATTATACACATTAATATCAATACATTATTACACACATTTGTTACAATATCAACACATTATTACACACATTTGTTACAATATCAACACATTATTACACACATTAATATCAACACATTATTACACACATTAATATCAACACATTATTATACACATTAATATCAATACATTATTACACACATTTGTTACAATATCAACACATTATTACACACATTTGTTACAATATCAACACATTATTACACACATTTGTTACAATATCAACACATTATTACACACATTAATATCAACACATTATTACACACATTAATATCAACACATTCTTACACACATTAATATCAACACATTCTTACACACATTAATATCAACACATTATTATACACATTAATATCAATACATTATTACACACATTTGTTACAATATCAACACATTATTACACACATTAATATCAACACATTATTACACACATTAATATCAACACATTATTATACACATTAATATCAACACATTATTACACACATTTGTTACAATATCAACACATTATTACTCACACTTGTTACAATATCAACACATCAAAGAGTACCACTCATTTTTGCTTTAAAATCACTTGTTAACAAATACGATTCTTCAGAAATATAGTGAAAGAAATTCAACGCACTATTAATTACGAAATAAATTTACTTTAAATTTTATAATTTATATCATTACGAAGCACTGCAATGATATAGCGAATGGGAACGAAGGAGACAGAACAACGCATTTATGTCTCTTTTTAAGAGGAATGAGCGAGTGAAAAAATAATGGCATGCCCCGGGTGACACGGTATCTTAGCTATCTTACTGGATCAGTGGCATAATATAATAATAAGTGTCAATTGATGATTTTTACGCTTTCATTCATCATCGGCTGCTGAGCAGATTTAAATGATACCAGGGGCAAGACCCCTTTCATAACATTTCACTTTAAAAAGGACTTAACTTATTAATATGTTGCCACTTAAGCCCTTGCAAAATGGCGAATGATCAGGGGAGGATATTAGAGGGCGATCATAGGGTTCATGCCCTCTTCTCCCCCCCCAAAAAAAAAGTCGCGGTGGCCTGGTGGTAAGGTCGGTTCGGAATCGGTGGGTTTCAAATTCGAGACTCGATTTCATCGAAGAACCATCGTGTAAGCGGAACTGGTGCACGTTAAATCTGTCAAGGTCAAATGTCTTCCCGTTGGTGTAAGGCGGAAGTTTGGAGAGGGGGTGCCAGCTCAGGTGTCGTCCTCGTCGTCTGACCGCGGTTCAAAATGACGAGGTCCGTCCCAAAATTGCCCTAAAATTGCTTTAAAACAGGACGTTAATATAACTGAACTAAATTAATCCTCTTCTCTCCTCCCCCCCAAAAAACTTTATATAATATTTTGTGGTCTGTAAATGCTGTTATAATGTTTATCACATTTGTGAAGTTGATCGTTCTATATATGATTGCTTGATTTTAAAATATAACTTTCATCAATCCCATTTTGATAAAAAAAAATTTAATTAATTTGTTAGTTTTTATAATCTATCATTTTATGATTATAATCTAATCTTCTGAAAAAAAAATTAAAAACTTCAGTGATGAACAGTCAATTCGACATCGGAAAATCTCACGTAAAGCCACTGTTATAAACACTAAGTGTAATAATTCTATACAGTCGAATCAAGACGGCGTATCTGCAAATTAATACTCTATGTTATGTATTATCAAAAATGTTGTAATATACTCTATATATTATATATATATACTTCATATACACATGAATTATTATGTGGTGGAAGCTTGAGGTAAATTTAGCGTTGACGTTTGGCAATCATAGGAGCTTTAAGGAACTATTTACATTACTACTTCTTTATATTTCTTACAAAATTAATTACCCAAAGTTTGAAAATGTCACCTCTAATTTTCAGTTTAAAATGAAGTCATAAAGCATCGTTTAAACCCAAACGTCTTATTCCTGGTCTATTGGATGGATTTTATTTCCTCAAACCCCCTCCAGAAAATTTCCGTACACAAGATTATATTTTTGGGCATGACCCTCCCCCACTAAAAAAAAATAAATTAATCTGCATTAGTCCCTGGGAACGAGGCATCTGCAATCCCCCTTAACCTCCCATTTAATACGCCACTTCAATATATTTCATGAAAGAATTATTTTATAGTTATAAACTGCTCCATTACGGATAAGTGGCGTGGCTGGGCATAATATAATTTTTACGTGTCCAGTCATCAATCCCTTAGCAAGTGTAAATGTCACCAGGGGCATGACTTTAACTTTTCAACCCCTCGCGATATTTCCCTTTAAAAAGTGGCATAATATTTAGTCCCCACGATCCCCCAAAGAATGGCGAACGAGGGAGGCATCCAACCCTCACCTCACCCCCATTGCTCTCCTGTTCGGTATGCCACTGCTATCGATAGGCAAGCTCTACTGAGGCATACACTACAAGCCCATCGAAGATCTCATTTACCGTTCTCTCCTCCCCCCACCCCCACCCCCTCTATGAAACGGGACTGGTTTCCGTAACAAAGGAAACTAGCAGGAGGCAGTAGGAGGGTCGACGGACAATGTCACAAAGAAACGAACTCTGACGTCAACACATTCCTTGTTCTTGATATCTCTCCATATTATGAAGCAGGTCACCTTTTATATTCGGTTCGTCAAAGGAAAGTTTTTGATGCAAGATAATCATTAGGCAATCATACTGTAACAAAAGTGACAGCTTCCTTTAAGGTAAATGAAAAGTATTGCAGTACCTGTGATATAACGCTGCGTTGTGATCTTTTCAAACAAAATTTCATTTCCTTGGCGTTTAAAAA
The DNA here is from genome assembly GCF_947563725.1 of Argiope bruennichi. Classification (NCBI taxonomy): domain Eukaryota; kingdom Metazoa; phylum Arthropoda; class Arachnida; order Araneae; family Araneidae; genus Argiope; species Argiope bruennichi. The sequence continues at coordinate 88,035,889 of NC_079162.1, forward strand.
TGTTGTATTGGATCGTTTTCACTGTTTTGCAATATGGAAATACAAAACAATTTGGTCAATTCCATTAATTTTGTACAGAAACATCAAAAGCCAACTCCGATATTAAGATTCCACGTCCACTAATATATTGTTTCAAAGACTGATTTTTGAGAAATTATACATTTATATATTGCACATTACAAAATAAAGTTATAGGACATTGCTTAAGTCAAACTTGTCAATCTATGGCTCTGTTAACGTGTTTTCAGTTAATAAAAATTATTATGAAATACCATGGTCGAATTCCGATATGAAGATTCTAATGCCACAAATATATTATTTTAAAGACAGATTTTTGAGAAATTATACATTAATATATCTTTATACAAATATTTTCCATTCGGTTAAAGAAACTGTACATTACAAAATAAAGTTATACGATATTGTTCAAGTCAAACTTGTCAATCTACGGCTCTGTTAACGTATAATTGCAACTGTTTTCAGTTAATAAAAATTATCATGAAATACCATGGTCCAACTCCGATATGAAGATTCTAATGCCACAAATATATTGTTTTAAAGACAGATTTTTGAGAAATGATATATTTATATATCTTTCTACAAATATTTTCCATTCGGTTAAAGAAACTGTACATTACAAAATAAAGTTATACGATATTGTTCAAGTCAAACTTGTCAATCTACGGCTCTGTTAACGTATAATTGCAACTGTTTTCAGTTAATAAAAATTATCATGAAATACCATGGTCCAACTCCGATATGAAGATTCTAATGCCACAAATATATTGTTTTAAAGACAGATTTTTGAGAAATGATATATTTATATATCTTTCTACAAATATTTTCCATTCGGTTAAAGACACTGTACATTACAAAAAAAAGTTATACGACATTGCTTAAGTCAAACTTGTCAATCTACGGCTCTGTTAACGTATAATTGCAACTGTTTTCAGTTAATAAAAATTATCATGAAATACCATGATCCAACTCCGATATGAAGATTCTAACGCCACAAATATATTGTTTTAAAGACAGATTTTTGATAAATTATATATTTATATATCTTTATACAAATATTTTCCATTCGGTTAAAAAGATTGCTCATTACAAAATAAAGTTATACGATATTGTTCAAGTCCGATCTTGTCAACTTGCAGGTCTGTTAACTATAATTGCTAATCTTGCAAGTTAATAAATTATATATATAACAAAATAAAATAAGAAATTTAAGTTGAAGAAAAAATTCTTAATAATATTTAATATTTTTGTATGCTTATTCTTTTTTCCCATAAATAATTTATTTTGATGACGATTATTTGATCCCCAAAGTTTATATACCTCCAATCACATATTTTAATAATATGAGTATATATAGTAGCATATACCAAGTAATATTTTTATAATTATATAAATAATATGAATGAAGTATATATTTTTGTTTTATTAATCATATGAGATGAATATATCATTATAAAAAAATTATAACCCAGTATTCTATTAAACGGGGGAAATGATTATTTATATGTATTAATATTCGAAATAATTTATTTTTTTATTTAAATTATTATATCATATAAGACGATATCTATAAAACTGATAATAAATATTTGAGTTCCAATGTATTTTATTACAGTACCTCTAGGCCAGGGGTGGCGAACCTTTATTGATCAACGTGCCATTTTTTCTAAAGAAATGTTTAATGAGGTATAAACGTGCCGCACTGTATAGTGGTAATTTTTTTAGTTATGCTTGCAATTCAAATTAAAGTAGCATTAGTATGACTTCTGTTGTTGCAGATTAAATGACAAATAACTTATATTAGGATTGTAAGATGTTACTTTTAGCAGAATGCATGCTGAATTGTAATCATCTGCCAAACAGTTTCTAAGCGAGACTTCAATGATATATATCTCTGAAAATGACTCGCAGGCATAGGTAAATGAAAATATCGTATGAGTCAGCTTCTTCAAACAATTAAATGTTTGAATAGAATTCCATGTTTCCAAAATTTCGTTACTGCCATTTTTACTTATATTGCTTGTTAATCTTTCTGTTTCAATCCATTCCACCTTTTTCCTTGTTTTAATAAATTTTTGAATCCATATTGAACTAGACTGGAAATCAATTGGCTGCATTTCAAATTCTAATCGAATTGGGACAAGTTCAGTTTATCACATGAAGTCACAGCAGGGTATGTAATAAACTTGAGCCTTTCCCGTAATTCTTTGAACTGAAAAAAAAAAAAAATCTCTCTGAAATCGTCCTTGATTGAAGAATTAATTACGGAAATAAATTCTTCAGTAACTTTTTTTTTCGTCTAGTTTCTCATGTACATCTAAACATTTCATTTTTTTAATTAGTTAAGCCCTTGCAGTTTCTTGTAATAATATCGTTTCTGAAAACATACAATTTAGCGTCAAAAGCGCGTATGACATCCATCATGGCTATAATTGCTTTATTTATGACTTGAAGCCTTATGTTCAATTCATTGAAATGGTGGCATATGTCTAAAAAACATCAATATTGAAAGCCACATAACATCCAATAATTGTGGATATTGTTCAATTTTTCTATTATTTTGCAGAAACTGTCTAATTTCTTCCAAGCGAACATTACTATTATTGGACTATGAAGTCATTATACACCGAGTCGACTTCATCCAACAAAGCACTAAACTTTCGCTTATTCAAAACCTGCGACGATATGAAGTTGTCTATTTTTGCGACTCACTCCATTACGTTATCAAGAGATGTTAAACCACTCTTAGCACACAAGGCTTGTTAGTGAATAATGCAGTGAAATTCAAGACTCGAATGTTCTACGTCTGTTTCAAATAAACAAATAAAGCCTTTTTTTTTCGAGCACCATCAGTTGTTACTGAAACAATTCTTTTCAAATCAATTTCTTTCTCAGCAAGCGAATTTTTAACAGCCTAACACACACTCCTTGAAGAGCGCGCGATGTTGCGAATGAATGATATTGCCCGATTTCTTTCCTTACATGAAATTGGGTTGGGAAAGGGAATATGCGCGTCGTGACTGATCACTCGCGTTTGTTCGTAATACTTCATAGTGAACTTTGTTATTTTGAACTAAAAAGCAAACCGTTTAGATAGGCGGCGTGCCCAAAATATTGTGTCGCGTGCCATGAAGACCATCGCGTGCCACTGGTTCGCCATCCCTGCTCTAGGCGAAGCAAAACAAATATTAAAAAATGATATGTTAAAAGAAATATTATGAATAAGAATATTGATTATTAGATATTAATTTATTTAGATAGCTTATTTTTAATTTTATTTATTAATGCTATAAGTAAAACATTTTTGACTCCATTATCAGAAATGAGTATTATATTATTCCAATAACTTTCTTACAGATTCGCATTCTTTTTTTTTTTTTTTTTTTTCATTTAAAAGATTATCAAAAGAAACATTTTATGTCAAGGGCTGTTTGGCTGTTTCATTAATCGTTTAGCATTGCAAAACCAATCCAAATAAGCAAAAACAAAGTTTTCTGTACAAAAGCGGTTATTTATATACTACAGAGATATTCGTATAACAAAATAAAATGCAAAATTTAAGCTAAACGAAAGAAAAAATTCCTATTAATATTTCTTAGATACTAATTGTGTATTTTACTACATTTATTTAGCCTTAAATTTTTCACTTTGAGAACAACAATCAGTCTAAACAATGATATCTAAATTTGATATACTTCCAAGTAGATATTCTAATATTATACGTGCATATAATAGAATATACTCATATTATTAATAGAAATAGAACTGAAATATTCAAAAATACTGAAATACAATACCAATCAAGATAATTTCCAGCTATAAAAATAAAAGCTTCAAAGAATATCAATTTTCTCCAAATATTATTTCTAACAAAAAGCTTTTCACTTCTCTATATATTGTTGGTTTTTCAATTTTGCAATAAGATTTTCTAACAAAGAACATTATTTTTGAAACATTTCGTCCAGAAAATGATTTTATATCTCAGAAGTATTTTGCAATATTCCATATTTCGAAATCTTTCACTAGCTTAGAAGCTTTTCTAAGGTATCTTTACAAGCATTAAAGGATATATGCAATCCCAATCATTCGATTAAAAGAACATTTTTACAATTCTAACAATATTTATTCCGAAGGTTGGGAATTAATATGTCTTTTGAAATAAATATTAAAGATCAGAATAATCATTGTTAAAAGAGTTTTAGATGTTAAAAATATTTAACTTATTAAATTCAATTTACCTTTAAACGATGATTTACATACCTTTTCATGAGAATAAGTTATAGCTAAGTAATTAGCATCTGTCTATAGCTAAGTAATTAGCATCTGTCTTAGAAGCTAATTTGCTGCCATGACCAAATAAAATTAAGTCACTTGTAAAAAAGTATGTAAACATTGGCAATTTATCAAATTCAATTTACCTTTAAACAATGATTTACATACCTTTTCATGAGAATAATAAGTTATAGCTAAGTAATTAGCATCTATCTTAGCAGCTAATTTGTTGCCATGGCCAAATAAAATTAAGTCACTTGTAAGAAAGTATGCAAAACATTGGCAATTTATTAAATTCAATTTATCTTTAAACATTGATTTACATACCTATTCATGAGAATGAATTGTTATGGCTGAACAATTAGCATCTGTCTTAACAGCTAATTTGTTGCCATGACCAAATAAAATTAGGTCCCTTATAAGAAAATATGCAAAAGATTGGCCTTTCGATTTGATGGCCTGTTGATCCTTTTTTCACTCTTCACATAAAATTGTCAAAGAATTTTCAAAATCTTTTTCATAACTGTACCAAATTTTTGAAAGCAAGCTTCCTTAAAAATATGCTTTTTAAAGTTTTTCCCACTCTTGACTCTGTTTCCGAGTGGAAAACAACTTCCTCGACATAATTCTTTCAGAAAAATTTTGCCACGATTCCAAATTCTATAAATAAATAATGAGCAATTGAAGCGCTAATTAAATTCAACCAAAAGAGAAATCAAATCAAGAATAATTATATAGCAAATTTTAGTGTCATCTTTTAAACCAAGTTGAAATCGAAGCGCTAATTAATATCAACCATAAGAGAATAAAATCAAGAATAATTATATTAGCGAATTTTAGTGTCATTTTTTTAACCAAGGTGAAATTGAAACGCTAATTAATATCAACTATAAGAAAATCAAATCAAGTATCATTATTTAGCGAATTTTAGTGTAATCTTTTAAACCAAACTGTTTATAGTAATTATTTTGCTTAGAATTGGTGAGAAATCTGAAATCAGCATTGGGGGAATTTTCATCACTTCAAAATTTTTCTCCACTCCAATTGGAGTCATGTCCGACAGTTCATGACCATTTATATAAGAAATTGCAAAGCTGTAGGTGGCGCCCCAATTTGGGATTGCGGTTTCTTTAAGTTATTCCTTCAAAATCCCATTTCAAATGCATAAATGAAGATACAGACATGATTAAAACCCTAACTAATGAACTTAAATATTAATATAAATGAGAAAAAATATAAAAAGACGGCATTTAATTAATGATAAACAAAAAGAATTCAGTTAATCTCTTGATTAGAAAAATTTTGATAAAATGCTTGAAATGACGATAACCTTCAGAATTACTTTTACTTACTTAGATTGAAGGTATTAATCTCAAAACTTGTTATCTTTTTGCGCAACACTTAAATTATTTTACTCGCCTCTATTTAGAGTCGGAATTATACACTGACATATTAGATTCACATCTATCAGCTTCTTCAGAAATTATACGCAACTAATTATCTTGACCAAAAATATTTCATTAAAAATTGCTATTTACATAATTTTGAATGAATTTAATTTATTATTTATCATTTCCCCCAATGGCCCCAAAAGTAATATAAGCACCCCAATTCTGGGGTCGAGTTTCATAGTTTAAGAAACACTAATATATTGGAGCTGTCAGACCATTCCCATCGCTTTTCTTCAGTTATTTTAACATTTGCGCTCAAAAATAATTTGTACATTATTTTTGAGTACAAAAGAACATTGTAACGTTTTTACTCAAGAAAATTTTCCTCGAAACCTTTTTAGCCTAACTTTATGAGCCTCAAGTTAACTATAGCTGTTCGCGAGCTATAGTTAAAAAATATAAATCTTTGACGTGAATGTAACGTTTTTTTCTGTGTCTATCGTGTAAATATGTATTTTAAACGCCATTTTTCCGTCCGATTTAAACCACAGTTTGATACGGAGCTACAGTCGTAGTAACAATATTTGATAGACTTAGTAACAATATTTGATACGGAACTACAGTCGAAGTAACAATATTTGATAGACTTAGTAAAAATATTTGATACGGAACTACAGTCGTAGTAATAATATTTCATAGACTTAGTAACAATATTTGATACGGAACTACAGTCCTAGTAACAATATTTCATAGACTTAGTAACAATATTTGATACGGAACTACAGTCGAAGTAACAATATTTGATAGACTTAGTAACAATATTTGATACGGAACTACAGTCGAAGTAACAATATTTGATAGACTTAGTAACAATATTTGATAGACTTAGTAACAATATTTGATAGACTTAGTAACAATATTTGATAGACTTAGTAAAAATATTTGATACAGAACTACAGTCGTAGTAACAATATTTGATAGACTTAGTAAAAATATTTGATACGGAACTACAGTCGTAGTAACAATATTTGATAGACTTAGTAAAAATATTTGATACGGAACTACAGTCGAAGTAACAATATTTGATAGACTTAGTAACAATATTTGATACGGAACTACAGTCGAAGTAACAATATTTGATAGACTTAGTAAAAATATTTGATACGGAACTACAGTCGAAGTAACAATATTTGATAGACTTAGTAACAATATTTGATACGGAACTACAGTCGAAGTAACAATATTTGATAGACTTAGTAACAATTAGGGATTGCCAACCGGGATACCGAATACCGGTATTTTGAGCCATTTGTACAATTTTGTAATACCGGTATTCACAAGTTTAATTACCGTTTTTTCGGTATTTACTAGAAATTTTTTAAATTGTCTTCCCTATTTTGTTCAGGAATCGCCAACATAGCAAAATAGTATACGATTTTGTTTTTATGTCTCCCTAATGGGCGAAATTAATTAGACTGTGAATACAAAGTTGCATCGAACAATCAAGAGAAGTGATAAAATGCTGTTTGACAAATGGATTGTAAAATGCGTTAGCATAGATTTAATTCGACAAAATAGGGATGAGAGGAAAGATGAAAGGAGGAGATGTTTGAGATAAAAGGAAGAAAGGAAAGATGAAAGGAGGAGATGTCGGAAAGATTCTAATTTATTAACAGCTAATACAATAACTAATTCCGTTTGCAGTCACTGAACGAACAGCACACATTACTATCTGAAAAATTATATATTGCATTGGAAAACTGCACAGAAGTAGATCATACCGAAATAGAAAATGTTTTACGGTATTTACATAATTATAATGATTTTAAAAATGAAAATGAAAAAGAAGAAAAGAGATTAACCAATTCAAATCTGATCAAGTTTATAATAAATTTTCTAAAAAATTTTTACCCACAAACCTATCCGCATTCAGAAGAATTCGGTGCATTTATTGAAGATTATGATGAAACTAATGTCGATAGTGAAAAAGAATTGTCTCTTGAACAAAAATTAGAATTAGCGATAAATAAAAAAAAAATTTCAACAAACCAAAATACAAAACAGAAATCAGCTATATCAAAAAACCATCCGATGACAAATCTATTTATTTGAAGATGAGGGATTTAGAGGTAAATACTTGTAAAACGTATATCGCGCATTGCTAACAATACAACCAACTAACGTAGATGCTGAAAGAGTGTTTTCGACAGCTGGTAATTTTTGCACAAAATTACGTTCCAGGCTTAATGACAGTACAATCGATGCATTATGTTTTTTAAGGTCACATTTCAAAAATGTGTAATAGTACCACAGATTGAATAGTGATATTTCCACTTTTTTGTGCTTTAAATAAATAAGATGTTCCTTTAGTTTTTTTTTTTTTTTTTGTGATTCTTTATATATTGTTATAATTTATAAGTTACAATTTGTGTGTGTGTCTCTGTGTGTGTCATATTTACATTCTCTAATAAAACAAAGAAACACCTGTGTTTTCTTTTTTTTTCTTTCTAAAATTTAATATTAGTGGCCGTATTATTTTATAATTTTTTGTTTTGTTTCATTTCTGTAAAAAATGGTGTATCTCTTAGGCCTTAATTTCAGGGGATTTTCGGGTCACGAGGGGTCAATACTGTTGGACTAAGGTCAGACTCCTCACAGAAAAAAATCCCTTATTTTGAATCCCTGTCTGAGGGTGACCCTTGTGAATGTCTTCAGGTCGGATTCTTATTTTATTTGATTTAATTTTGATTCTATTTTTTTCCTTTTAACTTGGTTTTTATTGCTAATTAGTATATATATAATATATAGATATATTCGTGTATCTCGGAAATGGTAAAGTGATTTAAATCAAATTTTATATTTAGATAAGATTTTGTATTTGTATTTTAAATTTACCTATACAGGTGTGTTTCCTGAAAAAAAAACGACTTTACACGCAATATATATGTGTGTGTGTGTGTGTGTGTGTGTGTGTGTGTGTGTGTGTGTGTGTGTGTGTGTGTGTGTGTGTGTGTGTGTGTGTGTGTGTGTGTGTGTGTGTGTGTGTGTGTGTGTGTGTGTGTGTAGCTTCCGCTTCGAAGTGTGGGCAGTGCAGTATAGTGATCGAGACAACATGAATGACACGTGTTTTTAGGAGGGTTTGAGTCGCACTTTTTCCTTTATTTTTTTTAATTATGTATTTATATTTAGCATTTCTGCTTTTTAAATTTATCTATATGAATGTCTTTTCCGAAAAGACCGGATTTCACACAAAAACACATACATTTTTTTATAACTAACTATTAGAGCCTTTTTCTATCTGCTCTCATGCTGACAATGTCATATAGCACCGTCTCGGCCTTGATGTCACCATATTAAAACTGAGTGTAAGTTCAAAAATATAAGTAATGAAAGATAAACTGTAAAACGAATACTGTATTACAGCAGATTGTTTCGAATAACATGTTAAACTATGAGCGTTCATGATTCTTTTTTATTTAAATGCCCAGTTCATACGTAGGTAAGATTGAAAAATATTCATATGTAATCAGTATGTGATACGTATCTAAAGATTTTCTCTAAAAAAAAAAAAAATCAAAATTTTACAAAAAAAAAAAAAAAAAAAAAAAACTGTCAAGTGAGCTGTCTTCCAGACATTTTGGTTTTAAGTTCATATACCAAATATCATTATCTAGCTTGAAGCATTTTTGAGTTATTGGATCAGAGACAGACAGAGGTGACAAAAATTTGTTTCTAAAATATGTGTTTCAAAAATATGTTCAAAACTTCGAATTCGAATTTTTTGACGACTGCCACACTTTCTTTATATTTTATATTCTAGGAAATAAATAAAAAAAAATCCGGTTCAATCTAATGCGTGGTTGGTGACGCATCTCCAAAATTGGCATCATCGAAAAAAGCAGCATCGGAAACCTTCAAATACAAAGTCACCAAAGAAGTTCCCAAATTAGCCTGCTTTTTGAACCTTAATTTATTCCGTCAGAAAAAAACCACAAAAGTGCAGAGGAATCTGACACTTTGTAGTATTCCGAAATCGTGATATTCTTGGAGTCTGATTATTCTAACTTTAGTTGCGAATCCCTTGTAGGCATGTGGCGTTAATTAGGGTTTAAAAAAAAAAAACTCTATTTCGGATTCAATTTTAACAAGCTGTTTTCGCACTTTTTAACCATTCATTGGGTGACTGCTGCATTGGGCAAATGCGAGAGGACGCATTTTCTATGCAGTTACTGCTATTTTTACTCTAGTATGTGATGAATTTTTCATGTTTCGCTGCATGAGATATCCTGTTTTTCCCTCTCTTCACTTTGTTTACAAAAAAGACAAATATTTTATCTTCCGTCTTCTTTTCACTGCCGCTCAAAGTTCATTGACGAAGCGTTTGAAAATCCATCGAACATAATTTCTTTTTTCCAAAACTAGCCTGATTGATCTTATTTTGGAGATCATATTATGAGATTAATACATTCTGGTTTCTAATATATCTTTCTTGATGAAGTCCTGTTACAAGTCAGATCAAAAACCTATCTTTTGTTTTGATTGGAAATAGATCTTAATGAGCAGGGCGAGTTTGACCCAATTTTATTTATCTTGGGTGAAAATGAACAGTTCGAATTTTCGGCAGTTAGTCTTGATTGAAAAAAAGATTTCTGATGTGTACCGAATATGAGTTAAAATTTCCGTATTTCTCGGATCTTTTATAATGGGTAAATACTTCGATTTTTTAAAAATTAATAGTTTTGGTTTTTAAAACTTTGATAAGAAATTACTTAATTAAATGTGAATTCTTATTCTCGAATTTTGCTATAATTTTGAAAAGACGAGTCAACCGTTATAGTCAAAATCTTTGACTCTTTGACCGGTATTGAAAAATTGTCGCCAAATTTTAGTGAATTATCTTTGATTGTCTCCCTTTTTATTAATAAATAGCTCATGTTAAGAAAAAAAATGAAATAAATTTATTGTTTAAAATAACCAGTCTTTGAAGAATGTTTCTATCTTTTCCTTTCAGGCAAGATGTTATATCTTGGGACGATCCACATTCCTATGTCCTTTAGGGTGTAAAAGATCAACTGGCATGTTGTAATTGTTCTAAATCTTAGAGAGCAATTCAGGAAGCTTGGTGTTGTTATCACGTGTTTTGCTGTTGCTATTAAGAAAAAAATGTAATAATTACCTCATGGTAAGTAAATATTTTGTGGTCATCGCCTTATTTTTTATATTTTAAGTATTATTGTTTGCATTTAACGTATAGGGGGTGAATAATAACATTGAAATATATTTTATGCTAAGACGGGTTAGTTTCCACGGTGAAGTTAATTTTTGATGATGGTGCATGGTATTAAGGTCTTCTGGCTTGGGGCAGGAGGGTGCCTGTTTCGAGTATTGATTCCTCTAGAGAACAGCTGTATAAATGGACCTGGTGCACACCAAATTCATTGGCGCCAAATGTATCTCCGTTGGTGTGGAAGCCTGGAGACGGAGTGCCAGTTCAGACATCATCCTCGACATCCGACAGCTACTCAAAATTGCAAGGTCTGTCCGAAAATAACCCTACTGCTGCTTAAAAATGGGACGTTAATATAAATAATCTCCATCAAGACATACTTCACTTCAAGAGACCCAAGATACAAAAAGAAAGATGTATCAAATTTTGACTCTCATCAGTTGACCCAGTTCATCATGTGAAAGATTCTTAAATAATTTGGTTTAGAGCAGAAAAAAAGGCTTTTTTTTTTTTTCAAAATGTCAAAAATGACAATAATAACAATTATTACTATATTTATTTTTTATAAAAGTTATAAAGTAAAAAAAACAATCAAAAATAAGTATTTATTTTACTTTTTGTTGTAGTACTTTGAGACATTTGTAAGAGCGGGGCAAAATATTATTACGCCCTTTTGAAATGAGATATAATCAGTTTTTAAGAAAGTAATTCGTTTTTTTAAATGGTCAAATATATTTATTTCGAATTTTCTTCGAACTGAACCAAATGGCAGTAAGTTTTTATCGTCATCTAATCTGATATATTAACCCTTTAAAGGGCCATTTTTTTCTAGTATATTATGTTAAAATATTTTTAGGCTTGAAATTAGAATAAGAAAAGGGATTCATTTAGCTTATTAGATAAATTTAATTTGATTAATTAATTAATTTGGTTAATTAATAATTAAGTGACAAACCAAGGCACATCATTTTTTGTGAGATAAATAACTGAAGCATCTAAGTTTCTGTCTTTCTAAAAAAAATTGTCAGAACTTATGCCAACCTACATAATTTCATACAAAGATTGATAAATTTGGTGGGAAGCATACTTCCCACGGCTTTAGAAAGGGTTAACCTAATTTATAAATTTCAATTGACGCTTCTGTCACACCCACTAAAATGTTCTTGGTTAGGAGAATATTAATTGTCCTAAAGTTGGTCGCCATCGATATTTTTATACATATTATGCCCGATAAAAATGTGTCTAAAACAGAACCCGATACTGATATCCGATATGATATACTGAAATAAAACATTTGTAATATAATATCAGCTGAAATTTCGTGAGTCCTGAAATTTCCGTCTATAACTTATTGCAGTAGCACCAAAGTTATCTAAATAATCAGTACACTCCAACACAAAGTACTGGAAAAAACACTTGTAACATAATATCAGAACGAAATTGTGTGAATCCTGAAATTTCCGTTTACAACTTATTGCAGTAGCACCAAAGTTATCTAAATAATCAGTACACTCCAACACAAAGTACTGTAAAAAACACTTGTAACATAATATCAGAACGAAATTGTGTGAATCCTGAAATTTCCGTCTACAACTTATTGCAGTAGCACCAAAGTTATCTAAATAATCAGTACACTCCAACACAAAGTACTGGAAAAAACACTTGTAACATAATATCAGAACGAAATTGTGTGAATCCTGAAATTTCCGTTTACAACTTATTGCAGTAGCACCAAAGTTATCTAAATAATCAGTACACTCCAACACAAAGTACTGGAAAAAACACTTGTAACATAATATCAGAACGAAATTGTGTGAATCCTGAAATTTCCGTCTACAACTTATTGCAGTAGCACCAAAGTTATCTAAATAATCAGTACACTCCAACACAAAGTACTGGAAAAAACACTTGTAACATAATATCAGAACGAAATTGTGTGAATCCTGAAATTTCCGTTTACAACTTATTGCAGTAGCACCAAAGTTATCTAAATAATCAGTACACTCCAACACAAAGTACTGGAAAAAACACTTGTAACATAATATCAGAACGAAATTGTGTGAATCCTGAAATTTCCGTTTACAACTTATTGCAGTAGCACCAAAGTTATCTAAATAATCAGTACACTCCAACACAAAGTACTGGAAAAAACACTTGTAACATAATATCAGAACGAAATTGTGTGAATCCTGAAATTTCCGTTTACAACTTATTGCAGTAGCACCAAAGTACCTAAATAATAAGTATACTCCAACACAAAGTACTGAAAAACAAAACACTTGTAACATAATATCGGAACGAAATTTTGTGAATCTTTACATTTCCGTTTGCAACTTATTGCAATAGTACCAAAATTATCTAAATAATGAGTATACTCCAACATAAAGTAATGAAGAAAAAAACACTTGTAACATAATATCAGAACGAAATTTTGTGAATCTTTACATTTCCGTTTGCAACTTATTGCAGTAGTACCAAAATTATCTAAATAATGAGTATACTACAACATAAAGTAATGAAGAAAAAAACACTTGTAACATAATATCAGAACGAAATTTTGTGAATCTTTACATTTCCGTTTGCAACTTATTGCAATAGTACCAAAATTATCTAAATAATGAGTATACTCCAACATAAAGTAATGAAGAAAAAAACACTTGTAACATAATATCAGAACGAAATTTTGTGAATCTTTACATTTCCGTTTACAACTTATTGCAGTAGCACCAAAGTTATCTAAATAATCAGTACACTCCAACACAAAGTACTGGAAAAAACACTTGTAACATAATATCAGAACGAAATTGTGTGAATCCTGAAATTTCCGTTTACAACTTATTGCAGTAGCACCAAAGTTATCTAAATAATCAGTACACTCCAACACAAAGTACTGGAAAAAACACTTGTAACATAATATCAGAACGAAATTGTGTGAATCCTGAAATTTCCGTCTACAACTTATTGCAGTAGCACCAAAGTTATCTAAATAATCAGTACACTCCAACACAAAGTACTGGAAAAAACACTTGTAACATAATATCAGAACGAAATTGTGTGAATCCTGAAATTTCCGTTTACAACTTATTGCAGTAGCACCAAAGTTATCTAAATAATCAGTACACTCCAACACAAAGTACTGGAAAAAACACTTGTAACATAATATCAGAACGAAATTGTGTGAATCCTGAAATTTCCGTCTACAACTTATTGCAGTAGCACCAAAGTTATCTAAATAATCAGTACACTCCAACACAAAGTACTGGAAAAAACACTTGTAACATAATATCAGAACGAAATTGTGTGAATCCTGAAATTTCCGTTTACAACTTATTGCAGTAGCACCAAAGTACCTAAATAATCAGTACACTCCAACACAAAGTACTGAAAAAAAAAACACTTGTAACATAATATCGGAACGAAATTTTGTGAATCTTTACATTTCCGTTTGCAACTTATTGTAGTAGTACCAAAATTATCTAAATAATGAGTATACCCAAACACAAAGTAATGAAGAAAAAAACACTTGCAACATAATATCGGAACGAAATTTTGTGAATCTTGAAATTTTCGTTTGCAGCTTATTGCAAGTGTACCATCAATTATCCAAATAATCAGTACACTTCTATGCAAAATAGATTTTTTCCCCTCTTTGTAGCATGAAAGAAATTTTTAATTTTTCAAAACTTACTTACGATACAGGACAAATGCAAAATAATTTCGAAATAATTATCATGTTATAGCTTACTATAATTCAAAAAATATTACCACCACGAAAAATAAATAACTCATAAAAAACGAAAGCATTCTATATTTATTTCGAGCATTTTCATTAGTTCGATGTATCTTCTTTTTGGCTACTAAATTTGGTGATATAATTCTTCCTTCTTAGAGACATTGAAGCATGTCACTTCTGTATTCTTAAAAGCGTTGGCAATACGTTTATAGGGCTTATTCAGTATAGCAGTATACAGTAATATAAGAAATCACAAGTCGTAAGATCCGGAATCATCGATGGTGATTAAAAAAGGGTCATTTCCCAATACCACATCAGCCTATCCAGAGACTCTTAATACAATAAAACCTTTTTCACATTTTACAGTTTAAAAGAAATATTCATTTTCCTTACATCTTGTAGCTCACGAAGAAAAAGAAAAATATAAAAATAAAAATTTATCATCTGCTTTTTTTCCCCAAATTAACATTAAAGACGTGTATTTAATATTTTTAAAGATATGTGATCTCAAAATCAATTATTATTTTGTAATTACCCAGTGCAAATGGATCTGCTATGTAATACCTTAAAATGATCAGAGTTTTGACGATTTTTAAAAAATTCAAGTTGCTAAACCCTCCATAAATCTATTGTGTACTGGATTTAATAATTAATTCATTTAGATTTTTAGCATGAGACTTTTTATTGCAATTTTAATAGTAACATTCTTATTATATTTCTATTTTCAACATGATATACTACATATTCTTATTACACCGATTTGTACCTCTATACTGCTATGAACTCCTTAGAAGAACCAAAAATAGAGCCTTAAGAAGGCTTAGAGTGGGACGTTTGTAATCCCGTTGGTATAAGACGCTGCAGTAGAATTGAGATCAATCTAACTGAAGAAATGGAAATATAATTCAAATTCTTTCGGTATTTTATAGATAAGGTCTTATTTTCTCCTAATATCTCCATGCTGTATCCCCCCTTTCAATTTCTATTTATTCTGAAATTTTTTTTATTGGTCTTGACCTTTTGACCTTCAAATTTCTCTTTCTATTAAATTATTAGTTTCATATTTGTTTTTCAAGAAGATTCTAGGATATCGATTCAAGAAAAAAAAAGCAAAATATCACACATCATGGAAATGAGGTGCGTCGCAACTCCCCCACCCCCTCCCCAACAAAAAAAAAACAAAAAAAAAATATCCAGACGAACAAAATTACTAAATGATATTAGTTTTCATCATAGATATTTAAGCATTTATTATTAGAACATTATGATTTCTCTTTCGTATTTCCATGACAAATGTTGTTTGAGAAATATAATGGAAATAAGAAAACTATACAAAAAGAACATGATTTGTATTTTAAAAAATTCTAATTTTTAACTTTACGAATTGTATAAAAATAAAGTTAAGAGATTTGTCAACCTATACGACTTCGACGAATTTCCTCCTTTTAAACCTCTTTAGACTTTAAAACTTCCTTGGGTTGCGAGTTCAAACCCCGCTGGCGAAGACTCACCGTGTGTGTGGTGGCTGGCGCACATATAAATCTGTCGTGGTCACTAAGCCCTCTATGTCGAGAGTAATACCACTGGAGGTACTGGATCAGGGGTGGTCGTTCTCTAATTCAGGTCTAAATTACGATCTGTAGATGAGTGAATGAAATGCATGAATGAAGTCCGCCCCGTAAAAAGGGTTCTGACGTGTGTTTAGCAAAGTCGCACTCTTGGCCCTAGATGGAGCTACTGAAAAGACAAAAGACGCACCCTTGGCTTAAACTCACTGACTTCTAAAGTGAGTGGACTTGTCTATGACAGATTCATATGTATGAGAGCATAAAAACTTCATCAGAAGGAGTGATCTCCTCCTCCATTTCCTTTCATAAAATTGTGAACCTTGAGCAAGATCGAGACGCCACAAGTACTCAGATTTTTATTTTTAGCACTTCATCACTTGAGCATGGGTTATTCAATTTGAAAGCACTTTTTTTTTCGCCCGATTGATACCAAAATTCGATACAGAACCACAATTGTAATAACAAGATACAAGATAACAACACAAATAATAACAAGATAACAATACAAAATTTCATTGAATGAAGTTATGCTTCTGAGTGTTTGCTTTGATATGTAAGAAAATGAGCGAAACGACAGACGGACAACGTGAATTCATGATTTTAGTTCAAAATTAGAAATCTACGCATTTAGTATTAAAATTTTGTACGAATTTTCATCAATCCAAGTCTTTGGATTTTGAGTCATCGCGTTTATATGCATGCGAGGTTACAGACAGACAGACAGACAATCAGTCTCTTGAAGGATTTGGTTTCAAAATGTGACAAATCCTCATTTCAGAAGCTAAATCTGAGTACCAGATTTTATTCATTTAGCTCTTTACATTTTGTAGATATCGTCACCCCTTATCGACTTCTTGAAAGAGAGAAATTTCGACAGCCAGATCGACTTCCTTTGTATGGATTTTAATCAAATTTGATTATAATCTGTCAATTTTCTGTAAAGATCACATATCAAATTTCATCTGTCTAGCTTAAAATATTTTTAAGGGCCACGGTGGCCTGGTGGTAAGGTCTCGACTCGCGCGCCGTAGGGTTTCAGGTTCGAGACCGTAAATCCGTCAGGGAACAAACGTCCTCCCGCTGGTATGGTATGGTGTGGTGTGGAAAGGAGGGGGGGTGCCGGCTCAGGTGTCGCCCTCGTCCTCTGACCGTGGTTCAAAATGACAAGGTTCGTCCCAAAATAGCCTTAGTGTTGCTTTAAAACGGGATGTTAATATAACTAAACTAAACTTAAAATATTTATCGTGTTCATAGACAGACAGGTATAGTTCCAAAAATGTATTTGCAGGGAGTGTTGAAAGGTGGAGATTCTCTGAAAACACGAGTTCGAATTTTTCGACGATTACAGTACTTTCTGTCTATAATATTGGAAATACAAGACAGTGAAAACAGTGCAAACTCGCTGTGTAAAATCTTGGGATGTGATATTTTCACTAAAACGACAAGTTTGCATCATATATATATATATATATATATATATATATATATATATATATATATATATATATATATATATATATATATATATATATATATATATATATATATATATAAAATCGATTCACAGAAAGATGTACTGTACCAATAGACATATTCGTTTCTCTTTTGTATACGATGAAACTAAATCAGTAAGAGTAGTCTCCCTGAAACATTCTCGCATATTCTCTAAAAAAGGTATTATCTCTCCCGCATAAAATCATGGACTTCAAACACCTCTTGTGCTCAGATTTTTATTTTTACTCATGCCAACTGCGTGGTTCGTAGAATTGTAAAGAAAAACTGCGCTTCTGTATTAACTGCTTAGCACTGGCAGACAACAGTTACGAACACATCAATCCTTGACTTGAATCTAGTGCTTTTACTGAATCGAGCTTTGCCGATTAATCGCTGACATGCGGTTAATACACAAGTATCAGAAAATCGAATATTTATTTTAGAAGCCATTTTTTCCGAGCGACTGACACCAAAATTTGATATAGATTTACAATTATGGTCACAAGATCACATACCAAAGTTAATTCATTTAAACCATTATGTTTTTGAATTATGGCGTTTATATATGTGTAAAAGCACAGTCTGCTGGGAAGGAGGCTGCATCTAATTTTAAACAGGTGCTGCCTATTGGATAACTAAAATATGAGACGAATTTGTAGATTCCTTGCCAAATAGACTAGAAATTCAAAGATTTTGCAAGATGTGTGGAAACAAGAAAACGTTCCGTTTAAGAATATCACGCAGGTCATAGGTATTAAGCGGGACACTGACAGTGATGGACCTACATCAGGGACGCCGGGGGGGGGGTAGATAAGATCCTGAGAACTGAGAGTTACTCGCGAGGTAACTCGCCCGCTCTCTCTGGTCATCTCCCTCAAGGTTGACCAGGGTGAGGAATATGTTGGGAACAAGATTACATAGACTATTTTAATTGCGCAGTTGGCAACACCTATTTAAAATTAGTTTATTTTTGAGAAAAATAGAGAGACGTCGGTTGATACCTTTTCAGTCTAAACCTACAAATTAACACGGTCTGATAGACTTTCAACACCTTGACTGAGGATGTTCAAAATTTGGTAAAAATCCACTGTAAAGATTCTAAACCTGTGAACCAAGCTTTATCTATTTAGCTCTTTATATAATGTAATTATCGTGTTCACTTGTACTCGAATTGACAGACAAACAGACCTCTGAATGAATTTCGTTCAAAAATCTGGTAATAGAAATCCACAAATTTAGCGTAAACACCATATACCGAATTTTATTGCTCTAGCTCAAAGCGCTTTTGAGTTATCGCGTTCACGGACAGAAATAATTCCTAAAATGAGATTTTCGGATTCAGAGATTTGTCAAAATGTCAAGTTTGAATGTTTTGACAACTGAACTTTGTTCTTTATGTACGAGAAATACGTATACGAGAAAATTGTATATTTAATTTAATTGCACATTATCTACGTATACGAGAAAAATGTACATTTAATTTAATTGTACATTATCTACGTCTATGAGAAAATTGTACATTTAATTTAATTGCTCGTTATCTACGTATATGAGAAAATTGAACATTTAATTTAATTGCACATTATCTACGTACATGAGAAAATTGTACATTATCTACATATATGAGAAAATTGTATATTTAATTTTATTGTACATTATCTACGTATACGAGAAAGCTGATCATTTAACTGTACAATTAACAAACTTGTATATTTCCTATACGAGAAAATAATAATAATAATATATTCGGTAAAGTTGAAAGGATATCTCTCGATTATTTCTCACATAAGTGAAAGAACCGGTCAAATTTCTAGAACACTATTTGTTTTAAAATTTGATATGAGTCTTTGATAGAAGCTTTTTGCATGAAGCTTGTTTAACAGGTTAGTTATCAAATTCTGCTTTTCGCGGGCTCTTTAATCTTTTCTAAAAAAACGAGGAAACTGTTCATACAGCGCAACTGGTGCGTTTTCTTTATTATGCCGAGACGTGAATAATAATCATTTTAGAATTTTGTTGTGACGCCTTTGAAGTATCTACAGACCCTGAGTGGGAAAGAATTCTCCTTGAGAAATGCTGTTGGAATACTAAGTGAAATTGTCAACTTTTGATTCTTTTAACTGGGTAAATAGCACTTTGAGAGAACTATGCAGATACCTCTCCAAGGAAATGTATTTTATCTCTCGCGGCTGTCTAGAATGGATTTGAGTTACGGTGTTCAAGCTGCTAAGTTGATGCAAAAACATATATTTTTGATGCAAGGATCAAAGACTGCAGTTTTTAGTGTCTTAGACGATGTAATCGCTATTCTTCAGTATGTTAATAGTTTGAGTAGGGTTTATACAAAAACCAACTTTTTGAAAAATCGGTTTTTCAAATTCAATATTTCCAAAAAAAAAAATGGTTTTAGCCAGTTTTTTAATTTTTGTTGAAAAAAAAAATAGAATAGGGGAAGATATTTTATTTAATTTATATAAATTAACAAAAAACAAAATCAATGTCAAAGTCAAAATATATTTTTAAAAAAAATTAAGAATAACATAAACATATTATTTACACAAAATAACGAAAATTCAAATAAAAATTTCAAATAATATTTATATTATTTTTACTCATTTTAATTTCTCCTAAGAAAATAGGATTTTAAAAAACATAATATGTCCACTGAATGGTGGCTAAGTCTTGTTCTTATTTTGGACACAATACTGCTTGAAATTGAAAATACTCTTTCAATAGCTACTGAGCTTGGTTTTATAGTTTTCATGACATCACATAACAAATCTAAGTTTTTTGTTCTTTTATTCGTTGCCTCAAATAATGAAAGTTCAGCTTTGAGTGTCTTTGGATTTGTAAGTCTTCTCCAGGGTCTTGAAGAAACTTATGAATTGATTTTTCCATGGCTTCTTTTAAAAAAAGTATTACTCTGATTATTAGTTTCTTCGATTTGATGTTTATCAGAATTGGTTTCCACATAAGAATTCGGAAATATTCTAGACAGTATTTTTCCAGATAAATCAATAATTTCGGTTTTTGAAGCTAAAAAAAGACATTGGATTTCTTCGCTGAACTAGAAATGTGCAAATACAGCAAAAGAGTTGCTAATTCTACTTCTTTCTTGAATTCGTTCTTCTAAAGCATATAATAATTTTGAACTTATTTAAGTGTTTGAATTTTTTAGTTCATTTAACAGAAATTCAGATTCTTCGCCTAAGCCTTCAGCTGTTAGACGAATCGATCAAACAAATATTTTGAATTTGATCGTCCCAACCGATAAAATTCAAAATATTTGTTTGTTTGAAGAAGAGGAATATCCAGAAGTTCAGGAAAACCGGTTTTCTTAATTTAAAGTGTATGTACACACTTGAAGCTTCGAAAAATCGTTCAAAATATCAATTTTTTTATTGCTTAATAATGTTCTCTAATCCTTTAGCTTTCAAACGATACCAAGATGTTGTCAATATTCGAAATATTTCTCGAGTTATAATTATTTTTCTTGAGGTGCTTTCATTAAAAACTCTAGTTACGGTGTTTTTAAAACTCATTTTATGAAGAATGATATTTTTCCACTATGTTGCTTCATTCAAACAATCATAACTCACCAAAAAATGAACCAAATACAGTTATTTATATATCAAAATAATCTGTATGAAATGGCGGATGTTTTTTGCCTCAATCAAAGTTATATTTATCGAAATAAATTTTTAATAGCTATTTAAAAATTAAAATTACAGAAAAATCTCGCTTTTTCTATTCATCGTTGATAAAAAAATTGTTTAAAAAAAACTATATATTTTTATAACTTGATTGAGGCAGATAACATGAAGACTAATATTAGGTATAATTTCCAACTAGAATTGTGTGTCTGTACAAATTAGAATTTAATATATCTTGTTTCAAAAATTAGGCTAATAAGCTCAATAAATATTATTTAATTAATTAATAATTAGTGTAATATGGTTTTTTCTCACTGAAATGAGTTTAAACATATCTTAATGACCTACTGTGAAAAAACTGGATTTTTAAAGTTAAAATTTTAGAAAAATATTCTAGTGTGTACGTACAGCTTAAATACCGGTTTTCAAATGTGACAAATTTACTTTAAAAGACCCTATTTTTTTAAAACCGGGTTTGAAAAACCGTCACACCCTAAGTATGAGAGATCAGCCTTACAGATTAAAATATGCAGAACAATATTATGTTACTGAAACAGTTTAATTTCACCGGTAAATAGTTCTTTAGAGGACTATGTTATGCAGATACTTCTCCAAGGAAACTGTAATGATTCAGCTTCTTCCCTGCTTGACCATGGTGACGTTTCTTTTCCCACGCTCCATAATTAGCATCCAGACAGCAGTATCAGCAATGGCGACGCCCTACCGCAGTGTAAGTGCTTCCAGAAGTGCCAGGTGGTCAACCCCTTTAAAGTAAGGACATCTGGGCAATTAGTGCGAGTCCAGATAAGGGACCCCACCTGCATTGTGTTTGAAACAGAGGTAAACCTGCATTCTTTACATTGTGGAGGGTGGCTCCCCAACGAATTCCCACGGTCGACGGTAAACCAGTGAAGTTGCTGCTGAACGATTATTGGATAACCGGGAAAATGGTTCGATGTGAATGAGGGTGGGAACAGGATAAAAGTGCGAGGAGATTGGAAGAGAGAGGAATCGTGGACACTGAGGCAGAAAGCGGTGTGTCCGACTAGAATTCCACCCGAAAAGATTCGGTGGATCCCTGGAGCTACGCCTGTTTGCGAGAACGCTACAAGTCGGCTAGCTGTTTTCTTAAGAGGTTTCTCCCAAGTATTCGAGGAACTAACCTTGTTGTGTCGAATAAAAATCATTTAACCTAGATGATGAACTGTAAATTTATGTAAATAAAGAATTTGATCATAACGCTACCTTTTATTGGATCGAGACTTTACAAAACTTATCTCTAGTAGGCTGTCTAGATTGGATTTGGTGTTCGGTATTCAGAAGGTGTTCAAGCTGCTTAGTTGATGCAAAAACATATATTTTTGATGCAAGGATCAAAGACTGAGGCTTATAATGTCTTAGATGATGGAGCCACTCTTTTTTGATAAGTGAGATCAACATTATAGATTAAAATTTGTACAACATTATCATGTTACCGAAACGGTTAAATTAAACTGGATAAATAGTACTTCAGAGGACTATGCAGATACTTCTCCAAGTAAACTTATTTTATCTCTATCGAATGTCTAGATTGGATTTGAGTTACGATGTTCAAATTGCTTAGTGGATGCAAAAACAAATATTGAGGCAACGATCAAAGACTGAGGCTTATAATGTCTTAGATGATGGAGCCACTCTTTTTCGATTAGTGAGATCAACATTATAGATTAAAATTTGTATAACATTATCATGTTACCGAAACGGTTAAATTAAACTGGATAAATAGTACTTCAGAGGACTATGCAGATACTTCTCCAAGTAAACTTATTTTATCTCTATCGAATGTCTAAATTGGATTTGAGCTACGATGCTCAAGCTGCTTAGTTGATGCAAAAACATATATTTTTGATACAAGGATCAAAGACTGAGGCTTATAATGTCTTAGATGATGGAGCCACTCTTTTTTGATAAGTGAGATCAACATTATAGATTAAAATTTGTATAACATTATCATGTTACCGAAACGGTTAAATTAAACTGGATAAATAGTACTTCAGAGGACTATGCAGATACTTCTCCAAGTAAACTTATTTTATCTCTATTGAATGTCTAGATTGGATTTGAGCTACGATGTTCAAGTTGCTTAGTTGATGCAAGGATCAAAGACTGAGGCTTATAATGTCTTAGATAATGGAGCCACTCTTTTTTGATAAGTGAGATCAACATTATAGATTAAAATTTGTATAACATTATCATGTTACCGAAACGGTTAAATTAAACTGGATAAATAGTACTTCAGAGGACTATGCAGATACTTCTCCAAGTAAACTTATTTTATCTCTATCGAATGTCTAAATTGGATTTGAGCTACGATGCTCAAGTTGCTTAGTTGATGCAAAAACAAATATTGAGGCAACGGTCCAAGACTGAGGCTTGTAATAATAATGGCGCGCGCGCTCTTCTTCAATATGTGAGATCAACGCTGCAGAGTAAATATGTATAACAGTATCATGTTCTCGAAACAGTTTAATTAAACTGTATAAATAATATTTTAGTGTGCAATACAAATACTTCTCAAATGAAACATATTTTATCCCAAGTGATTATCTAGATTGGATTTGTTTTTCGATATTCAAGTTTCTTAGTCGAATGCAAGAACATATATTTTTTATGCAAGTATCAGAGATGGTTTATAATACCTTACAGGATGGAATCTGTCTTTCAGTTTAGTACTGCAGGGAAAGAACAACGACACAAGGTTAAAATATATATATATATATATCACGTAATGTCACTGAAACAGCATCAAGAAAGCCACAAGATCTGTCAACCGAGACGGAAACAACACAGGTCAACAAATAAATATGGCCTAATTTGACTGTGGTCACTTGAGCAGGAAGGGTTTAAAACCAATGTTCTGCCGGTGCACGAAATCTGAATCATGAAGCATCAGAAACTGCAGTTTTATCAAAAAATGGGTCTCGCAAACCCGCATGAAACGGAATGAAGATTACTTAAGAATAACATAATTAATCCTAATATTTTTTTAACATTTTTTTAGTAAAATTATTATTTAAAAGGACGAATATACATCAATATTACATTACATTATATCCATTAACTTTGCACAATTTACATCATCAAAATAAAATAGGAATTTGGTCATATGAGATTGCACCACGTCTATCCTGCCTATCCCCTTCCCCCTCCTGCTGTAGAAGGGGAAGATGATATGCAGCGGGGAAGGCTGGAAATGGGCAAGAGGATATAGAGAGGAAAAAAGACATGCAGAGCATAGCATCCCCCTCCCGAAGCCCAAGATCACATTTGGCTTTCAAAAGTTAAAAATCGTCAAATAGTAAGTAGTTTAAATAGTGTTATTTAAGTTATGTAAGGATATATAATTTGGGAAATAGTGAATTTAATTATTCCTGATAGAGAGTTAATTTCCTCTAGTGCAGGAGTTTTAATAAAATTAAAATGGAATGAATATAAACAAGGGACTGTAAAACTATTAATTAAATGTTCCAAAAGATTAATATTTTTTTTTCTCTATATTACTCAAAACCGTCGTCGTTCCAACTCCAATTGTTGAGCAGTTATGCTTTAGGATCTTAAATATAGTTTCAATAAAATGAAATTTTGTTCAATTAGGAAGTCTATTAAACAATGACTCAGACAATTTGAAAAAGCAGTAGAAATGGAAAACTGACATAGTCAAAAAAAAAAAAAAAACTCTGTGCCATTGTGATTTGAATGCATTGTCCCTTCCGAAACATCTTTCACAACTTTATCAAAGAGATACAAAAAGATGTTCAATTTTTTTCTTTAACATAAATTATATATAATAATAAAGACGGTTTAAATTAAGTTCAGTTATATCAACGTCCTGTTTTGAAACAACACACGGATTATTTTGAAACAGACTTCGTAATTTTTAATCTCCATGACAGACGACAGCAGAACTACCATTCCCTCTTTACGCCACACCAAGACCCACGGGGCGCCACGCTTGACCCACGGGGTTTACTTTAATAGGCGCTGGAATAACATACGCGACATATCCATAGCACGATCGGGTTTTGATCTGGGAGCCTTCTAGCTAGAGAATAGAACCTTACTACTAGTCCATGGCAAACCTGAACATTGGTTTATGACACACTTATTTAATTTCAAAATACACTAATCGGGAATCAGTAGCTAATTTTTAAACCGACATACGTTGGCATATGCTTCCAGTTAGGAAAATTCTCTAAACGAATTAAATAATTAATTATTAAGTGGTTTGAGTCAATTAATGTACCGATGAAAAATTTATGAAATTTAAATTTTTATAGAATGCTCTGGTCCTATTAGTCATATTTAGAAAAATAAACTTGTCGCACTAACATCTAAAACAAACAAAACTCTACACCACTGCGATCAAAACTGACCGACATATGAAGCTTTGAAATTCATTATTTTAGGCCAGTCAAGCCGCTTCTTTTCATTGAGGATTCACTAAGATTTAAAACAAACAAAGCTCTACTCCACTGCGATCAAAACTGACCGACCTATGAAGCTTTGAAATTCATTATTTTAGGCCAGTCAAGCCGCTTCTTTTCATTGAGGATTCACTAAGATTTAAAACAAACAAAGCTCTACTCCACTGCGATCAAAACTGAACGACCTATGAAGCTTTGAAATTCATTATTTTATGCCAGTCAATTATTATTGATTTATGCCAGTCAGTTATTGATTGATTATCCGTTTCTATTGGTTGGAGAATTTTCACAAGTTATCCATTGAAATAGCGTAAAAACGCTTAAATAGTGATACCCGAATCTTTATTATTCGGACAGTTTTAGCCATAGGAGTGTGCAACTTTTTTATTTAAAATATTAACGACTCAAAAATATTTTGCGAAGGAAGTATGTAAAAATGTATAGTTTTCTACTTTTTTTTTTCAGAAGTAAAATTATTGATTCAAATAACATAAAATATAACTTATTGCGTCATATAGAGAATTTTTCTAATTGATAGTATATACCCGTTTTTAACGGATTAAAAATTAGCCTTTGCGGCCGGTTTAGAATGCATATAAACCAAAGATAAGGTTCAAGAAAATCAATCAATTATATGGGACTACTAAGTCTGAAATTATATCCGATTTCTTTCAAAACTATTTCTGATTTAAAGTCATTTTAATACTATTTAAAATAACGATTGAATTCTCAACTGTTTGATCGAACGGAAAAGAATTCTACTCCTGTTTATCCGAAAAATCAATCAATTATATGGGACTACTAAGTCTGAAATTACATCCGATTTCTTTCAAAACTATTCCTGATATAAAGTCATTTTAATACTATTTAAAATAACGATTGAAATCTCAACTGTTTGATTGGACGAACAAGAATTCTGCTGCTGTCTATCCGAAAATTCTATATATTTGTGTATACTGAATCCGACGTCTTGGTTAAATATCCTAAATTTGAGTGGCATGGAAATTTGGTGCCTGGGGTTTCATTTTAAGCGATGTTCTGGTTTTCTGACCATGGTTCAAAATTACGAGATCCGTACGAAAATAACTCTCCTTTAGTTGTTAATCAACAGATTGCGCATTTTACTTCCTATAAAAGTTCTTAGAATGCGGTGATGCTTAGTAAGAACCTATTTTCGAAAAATAATGCAAAACAATATTCGTTTTATCCTCTATTCCGTAGGTTCAAAGAGAGTTGTTTATTAAATATATTAATTAGTTTGTGATCATTGCGCCATGCTAATGATCATAAATCTTGGAATCTATCAGGAAATATCAAAACAGAAAAGGCCTCAAAATTTTATTTTTATAAACTTTTAGTTAATTTTTACTTCAGGTTTGTAAAGATGACACTTTTTATATTCAATTTTTTGCTGACTATCTGATGTGATAGAATTTTGAAGTTTTTTGCACTAATGCATTCCAGATGGCAATGCGCTGTTTTAATATTTTCAGAATTCAATTATCAGTTAATCGATTATTTTAATTTAATATTATCTCTGTATGAGTGGCGCCACCTGGTAGAAAATTTGAGATGCAAATGATGTAAAGGGTCTATGATATTAATAAGATAAATCATAAATGAAAGCTAAAAAATTAAAAAAGTGAGAAACTCTGCTCTTTAATACACTAATTAAAATATGTTTTTAAAAACTGCTGTCCTTAAATTTATTGTTAAATCATTAAAAAAAAACATTTTAAATTCAATTTCATTTATTATACATTTCAAACAAAAAAGAAAGTTTGATTTAATTTTAGTTACTTTTCGAATTTTGTCGAACCTAGAATAGATTCACGATATACCAACATTTAATGAAATGCTTGTCATGTAATGTCATATCACTAATTATTAATACATAGTTGCACTACAGGCTAAATAAGTCAATAAATTAAGTTCCATATATATCATATTGTACAAAAAAATTTGTTGATTAACTAATGTCAGTTAACTAATGATATAATTAAATTAACTAATTCAGTTGGGAACTATCAAAATTTACAAGTTTCCTTAAATTACACTTTTAATACCATCGGGTGTCTAATTTATTCTATAAATCATGCCATTTTCATGCCTTTGCTTAGCATAGTTGAAATCTTCTCAGTTTCAAAGTTAACATTCCACACCATTAAATTAAACTCTTTCAGGACCTTTTAATTAATTAAAAATCTAATTTTTCATGCTTAAAGCTGTTGACGTCATTTACACGTACATTCACCCCATGTCTTGCGTCCGATTTAACTTCAAATCGGTTAGATCTTGGTCTTATGCACTCACCCACTTTAATGACATGATTCCCGATCTTATCTTATCTAAAGATAAGATAAAAGAAAAAAAATTCAATAACTGAAGGAATTTTTTTCTCCGGAATATTATTTAATCATTTCTTTTCTTTTTTCCATAAATATGAAATAAAACTTTTGGTATAATCGTATGTGATTATTTTTAAATCGTTTAATTTATTTATCCTGAATGGCGTGTTTTATGTTTATCGTCATCATACTGAGAAGAGAATCATAATGAAAATACTTCTCGTTGAGTGATTTACGGCAAGATTTGATACAAATTTACGAATTTAGAGTAATATGAGCATACTAAATTTCATGAAATCCATATCGTTCAGTTTTTGTGTTATCGTACTTATAGACAGAGTCAAAATCTCACTTTTTTATTCTCCTTCTTTTCAGCATGTATTCGTGTGCGATTATTTTTAAATCGTTTAATTTATTTATCCTGAATGGCGTGTTTTATGTTTATCTTCATCATATTGAGAAGAGAATCATGATGAAAATACTTCTCGTTGAGTGATTTGCGGCAAGATTTGATACAAATTTACGAATTTAGAGTAATATCAACATACTAAATTTCATGAAATCCATATCGTTCAGTTTTTGTGTTATCGTACTTATAGACAGAGTCAAAATCTCACTTTTTTATTCTCCTTCTTTTCAGCATATATTCGTGTGTGAGTATTTTTAAATCATTTAATTTATTTATCCTGAATGGCGTGTTTTATGTTTATCTTCATCATATTGAGAAGAGAATCATAATGAAAATACTTCTCGTTGAGTGATTTGCGGCAAGATTTGATACAAATTTACGAATTTAGAGTAATATCAACATACTAAATTTCATGAAATCCATATCGTTCAGTTTTTGTATTATCGTATTTATAGACAGAGTCAAAATCTCACTCTTTTATTCTCCTTTTTTTCAGCATGTATTCGTGTGCGATTATTTTTAAATCATTTAATTTATTTATCCTAAATGGCGTGTTTTATGTTTACCTTCATCATATTGAGAAGAGAATCATGATGAAAATACTTCTCGTTGAGTGATTTGCGGCAAGATTTGATACCAATTTACGAATTTAGAGTAATATCAACATACTAAATTTCATGAAATCCATATCGTTCAGTTTTTGTGCTATCGTACTTATAGACAGAGTCAAAATCTCACTTTTTTATCCTCCTACTTTTCAGCATGTATTCGTGTGTGATTATTTTTAAATCGTTTAATTTATTTATCCTGAATGGCGTGTTTTATGTTTATCTTCATCATATTGAGAAGAGAATCATGATGAAAATACTTCTCGTTGAGTGATTTGCGGCAAGATTTGATACAAATTTACGAATTTAGAGTAATATCAACATACTAAATTTCATGAAATCCATATCGTTCAGTTTTTGTGTTATCGTACTTATAGACAGAGTCAAAATCTCGCTTTTTTATTCTCCTTTTCAGCATGTATTCGTGTGTGATTATTTTTAAATCGTTTAATTTATTTATCCTGAATGGCGTGTTTTATGTTTATCTTCATCATACTGAGAATAGAATCATAATGAAAATACTTCTCGTTGAGTGATTTGCGGCAAGATTTGATACAAATTAACGAATTTAGAGTAATATGAGCATACTAAATTTCATGAAATCCATATCGTTCAGTTTTTGTGTTATCGTACTTATAGACAGAGTCAAAATCTCACTTTTTTATCCTCCTACTTTTCAACATGTATTCGTGTGTGATTATTTTTAAATCGTTTAATTTATTTATCCTGAATGGCGTGTTTTATGTTTATCTTCATCATACTGAGAATAGAATCATAATGAAAATACTTCTCGTTGAGTGATTTACGGCAAGATTTGATACAAATTTACGAATTTAGTGTAATATGAGCATACTAAATTTCATGAAATCCATATCGTTCAGTTTTTGTGTTATCGTACTTATAGACAGAGTCAAAATCTCACTTTTTTATTCTCCTTCTTTTCAGCATGTATTCGTGTGTGATTATTTTTAAATCGTTTAATTTATTTATCCTGAATGGCGTGTTTTATGTTTATCTTCATCATATTGAGAAGAGAATCATCATGAAAATACTTCTCGTTGAGTGATTTGCGGCAAAATTTGATACAGATTTACAATATAGAGTAATATCAACATGCTAAATTTCATACTTCGTTCAGTTTTTATGTTATCGTTCTTATAGAGTCAAAGTCCCACTTTTTTATTCCCATTTTTTTTTGGGGGGGGGAGGGGGAAAGGGACTTCTTGAAGAAAGTCTAAACATGGAGATCATTTAAATCATAAATTCACTTTTTTTTTTTTTTTTTGCGATGTCAATATTTTCTGTTGTTCTATTTAGCACATGAAAAAGTAAAAATCGTACAATTTTTTGTGATACATAGCTTGACGATAATTGATACTAAATTATTAATTTTATAAAAGTATCCTAAAGGAAAATCCTGACAAAATGCAGGTATATCAAGTAAGATTCTATATCTTCAGATTAAATGTGTTATAATCAATAAAATAGTTTGATTTGATCAGAAATTAAATTTATATTTTAACAGATTGTAAAACTACTGTAATTTGAAGCCTATCAAGATGCTGGAACCCTCAGAAACCCAAAACTGTCTTTGCAAAAAAAAAAAAAAAACTTAACACCCACATTTTATGATTATTAGAGGTTACTTAATATTTTTAGTATTTCAAAGAAAAATAACAATTGTTTACTTTAAAAAACTTTACAATACCATCTTTTGTATCAGATTCCCTCAATTTTCGTAGAAATAACTCGCTTCGTAATTTTTTTACTTGTGAAAATTCGAAGCTCCTCCTCACAGATCGGCTGCTATAGGAGAGAACACTCCAGAGACACGGTGTCGCGCCATCTGGCACCGTTTATCTCCCCTTCTTCGCCAAGCAATCCTTATTTGGCAATTTATCGCTTTCGTGGTGAAAATCGAAGAAAGATACTCGCCACACAGTTGTTCCCAGATTCCCCCTTCTTCTTTCTTGCCATCAACGTAAGGAAATAGGCAGAACTTCTTTTTTTCTTTTTTTTTCCGCACTCAAGAAGAAGAAAAAAGATAAAAGTTTTAAAGAAAAACGGTTCTTATTGCAATTGGACTCCCTTCCCGTTTTTGTAATTAGAACTTTATTAGAAGTATTTAATTATTATCAGTGTTTGACCGTTCTTTTCTCGGAACTTTTTTGAATGAAAAGACAGCGAAAAAGTATTTTTTTAATGCGAATTCCTGCAACGTAAGAACACTAATTTAACAATACGAATGAAACTTTGTTGGATGAAAGAAAGAGAACATAAATTAAAAAAGAAAATTGTGTGAATCCTAAATTAAGTAGAAACCATCTGCAGCTTGATAATTTCAGGGAAATATTAGAAAAGTTTTTTTTTCCCCTTTAAAAAAAAACTTTAAAATTATACGTGTCAAGCTAAACACTTCATAAGTATTACATAGGTTTAGTAGCTGTTTATGAAATTTCCGTACATCAAATTTACCAAACTATTTTATTGATGTAAAACCTATTTGCATAAGTAAGAGAACATCTGCTCTCAAATTGTTTTTTGTTATCACAAAATGCCATATGTCGCCAGTTACTTCAGTAATCATAACAAACTTTCGTGATTTTTACTGGGTGTTGTTTTTGACATACACCATTTTGATAATAAACAGCGACTATATTTTTCCAAACATGTTCGTCCAAGTTCATGAATTTCCGTGCTGTGCTGAATAAAAGAATGAATGTTTTACATGACAAAATCATCAAAACAGATGCTCCAGCAAATGCCTATTTTTCTGAAACTTCCGATAAAATAATTAATATATTTAAATTATATTTTTGATTTGTGGAATCTGTTTAATGTTTATTATTATTTTCAGCAATATGAAAAGTTAAATTAATTCATGAAAACTCGGCTTGAATTCTTATTTTTGACAATCATATTTTTTTATCTTCACAATAACAAATAATATTTCCCGCTAGAGGCCCTTTAAATAGACACAATATTTTCCATTCATTTACATTTAAATACATCTTATGAAATATTTTGGAAAAGATAATGAATAAATGTTTCTTACAAATGTTTACTTAATTCTTGAAAAACTATTTGTAATATCATTTTGAAAATATACCCAGACGATAAGTTGCAACTAGGCTCTGCAGAAATGAAATAAATATATAAATAAAATTCTGAAAAATACATAAAAATGAGGAAGTCTGAAAAGTTCCACAGTGTACAATTTGCGAATCAATGTTTTAAGTAGCTTTATTTATGATATTTTCTGTTTTCACATCTCTTGTAAGATGCCAAAAGAATCCATTGCCAATAAACAAAATCAAATTTCAATAAAGAAAATTGCAATATTATATTTACAAGCATGGAAAACGAAAACGAAAGAAGGCAACCCAGATGAAAACAAAAATTCGATACAAAATGGTAAATAATATTTGATTATTAACTTTTTATTGCAAATGATTTTTCGTCTTTTTTTCTAACAAATTATCAACAAAATCTTTACAGTTATGTAATATTTAATTCGTTCACTTTTTTAAATCTTTTTTTCACGCCATTAACAACCAGAACATGTTTCTTAAAGCCGTCATAATTCGAATATTTATGTATTAAAAAAGTTATCTGTACGTTTAAATTTCATAATCTTTATCATTTTCTCGAAATTCAAGCTGAATTAATTTTTATTCTCCCTTTTAAAATCTTACTATATATATATATATATCGTCTGCTTCATTTATAAAAGCGACGAAATTTTGAAATAATTCACGCCTTATCATTAAAGTCGTCTGCGAATATCCCAAAAGACGATTCCATTAAATTAAAAAAATAAATGAAAAAAAAACCCTATTTTTTTTCTTTCTTTTTTCTTTTATTTATTTCACACATGACATAACTCCTTTCCTTATACGTTGAATCTGAAAGGAAGAATTTCGTATTCAGGTTGTGACGTTCGAGCTTCTTTCTCAATTACTGCAACAGCAGTCAAATACTGTTTGTCTCCGGTGAGCTGATCCCTGAGGGGCTGCAGAGCGTGGTCAAGATAATTAACGAAAAAAGAAAAGAAGAAAAGTTGGGATCAGAAAATGACTTCGGTTTCTCTTACTTCGATTGTTCTTATTGGAAATATAGTGGATTCTCATTTACCAAAGTAGAATTCCGATAAAAGCTGAAGGAGGTACATGTAGGGGGGCGCCGACAGGTTGACTTAAAAAATATTATTAACCTGGTAGTAAAATAAATAAATTTATAAAAAATATAAATTCTCTATACACATAAATAAACAGACCCAATACATGTTTGCATTGTATTATTTAATATAATTTTTAAATAATTTAAAAATTATTTATTTATAAATGATTGGTATAGTAATTATTCGTTTGACAGCTTTTTCCACTTAGCAAGTTAAGTAAAATAATAACTTTTATTGAAAATTATTAGTTCATTATAATCTATCATAATAATGAAATGCTTTTATTTATAAAGTAAAAATAATCATTGACTTATAATTATGATAAATGTTTCAAGAATTTTATTGCTTAAGTCATTTCTTTTCCACGATATAATGTTAATATAAATAAAAATATACATATTTTCCCGAAGTTATTAAAATAAGGAAATAAACTAAAATAAATCAAATTAAGTTAAAAATTTGAAGCTAAATTTGCCTGTTATTTAAAGATGACCCTCACTCCTATTGTTGTTCTTTTTCTTTTTTTTCCTTCTTTTGTCTTCTTAATATTTCAATTTATAGTATCGTTTTAATTTATAATAATAATTATATAGTAGCTATTTATAGTATATTTGACATAACCAATGCAATTCAGGTAATTCTTTATGATCCAGTCATATCAACTTCAAGCAAAAATTAGCCTTATTTTAATGAAATTATCATCTTGAATCATAACTAAACAAGCTTTTTTTTCTCCGATGTTATATTTCTTTTCTTACTTTAAAACAACATAAGAATTACTAATATTTTTAAAAAAATATTTAACTGATGATATCTAAAAGTAAATATTTATTTTATAACTGCACCACGCATTATTTCTGAAAAATGATTCCGGAACCTTCATTTATAGGGTCGCAAAACAAGTTGCCTATTTTACAGCCCAGATATTTATTTCACGGAGCTGAGGACACAATACAGGTCCAGTCTAGGCAATGTTCCAAATATGGCAATTCTCTTTTCTTATTTTACTTTTGTGATAAGGATTACTTTAAAAAACGCATCATGTTATTATAAACGTCCCCTTTAATTTGATTCAATTAAAAAAACAAACAAAAAGGCAGCGATCAAAATTATCTCAAGTTGTTAGATTATAAATTTTAATTTTTCAAGTCGTTACAAATTACATAATAGCAGATGAAACCGAGATCGTACGTCTGATTTGATAAAATGGTGAAGAAAAAGAAATATTCACATTCCTTCTGAAGATGTTGAATCTGTCAATTTAAAATGCAAAGCGAGATAAAAGCTAGTATGATTACGAAATAGGTATCATGAAAAAAAAAAAAGCATTTTATAACTAGGTCAAGATTATTATGCGTAGTATGTCTTTTTCTTCTGTTAAAGAATCTTTTCAGAGTGCAAAATTCTACAATGATGGCGTAGAACTTCATTTCTTGTCGGTTGAATCATATGCAAATTTTTTCTTTGGTAATTTTAACTATCTTAGTAAATTTTAGAAATATTTATTTTGAAATATATTGTTTTATGCGATTTTTGAATGTTTTCAACATTGAATCAAAATAAAGTATCCTTTTAAGATCCAATAAACTATTTTAACGCAGCTTAATTATGCTTTATCGTAACAAGAGTGTTTAATTTTTTTAATATGTAAATTGTTTTAACCATCACAAAAGACAACTCTAATGGAAAAACTTTTAGTTGATGTTATGAAATATTCCATGAAATACTAGTTAATAAAATATTTTATTCAGATTTATTTGCATTTTAATTGAATGGGATAAAGAAATTTCTTCCCGAAAAATTTCAACAAAATTTCCGAAAACTATCTTTTTCGTTTGTAAACATGATTTGATATTCATAGAATATCTCTTAGTTCTAGAAAGTCAAAAATCTACATTTTTGTACATAAACTATATTATAAAGTATAGTTTAAAACATATGCTCCGATCACTAATGGTATAACATCATGGCATATTAACGTCATATTTAATATGTACCAGATCATCATATATGGCCATTTTTTGACAAAATCCGAGACCGAGACCCATCCTTATTCAATAAGGAAACCGAGACTTTTGCAAAGCAAGTAATTCCTGGTAAATTTCAATGCAGATTGGAATTTATTTGCAATTGAATTTCTCAACTTTTATCAAGCGCATTTTTAAAAAAGATTTAATTTAGAACGAAAGAAATATGTGCCCAAGACGATTCCATATATAAACACTGCATCAATTTGCTAACTTTGGACTCCCGATGTCATATTTAAAGAGCCCCACATCAGTATTCACGGCATTCTTAGACAGAATCTCAGCCGATTCCTCCATTGTCCAATCCGAAATCTGGGACTCGGAGAGCAGGAAATCGCTGTCCATTCAAGGAATGCTTTGAGAAATTTAATTAGACGTTATCGGGAATTGGAATTTCATTCAGGTCTGTAGTCTAATCTCTTAATTTTTATTAAACGCGGAAAAAATATGCATGAATATATCTCTCAATAAAAGAAATTATTCTAATGAAGGTATATTTAAGAACTCTCATAATTGAAAAGTTTAAAAATGTCCTATTATCAAGGACATTCGTTAACTGCATTAAACAGTTTCATTGTCCTTTTTCCTTGAAATACCATATATGAAAATGGAGTAAAATTAGAAACAAATCAAATATACAGAAATATTTGGTTAATTAAAGAGATTATAAGAAGGAAAAGTCATTTAATTGTGTTCATTAATTAAGGAATTTGATAAGGAGTCATTAACAATAACATTTTTTTGTAAAGTACATTTTTAGTGTAAAATTCTTAAATATCTAAATAGGTGATAAATGGGGAGTATTTAATTTTTATGTATGTACATATATACATAAATACGTACAAACATACATAGCTATAATGACTTTTCATTTATATTAATAGTTGTGCTTCCCTGCTGTAACTTTTCTTAAACATTCTATTTATTTGGTAAAAGTTCATCTTATTTTAAATTCATTACTTGCAAATCTTGCTATAATTTTTTTTTTAAATTGCAGTGTGATATTGCCAGTACCGAGCATTCAAAACCATTGGCATGTTCAAATCAAAATATGTTTATCAATCAAAATGTTCAAATCAAATGTTAAATGCTGGTGGTAACCAAATATGTGATAATGGGAAAATAAATATAGCGATATTACTCTTTTGTCTTAGTCCAAAGACTCGAAATTCAAAACCATTGGTATATTCAAATCAAAATGTGTTTAATTTAAATATAAAAACATTTCTTAAACAAATTAAATTTCTCTTTAATAAGACTCCGTTTGTTAAATTTACAGCAAGCGATATTTTTCAAAAAAATCGA
Organism: Argiope bruennichi; assembly: GCF_947563725.1. Taxonomy (NCBI): domain Eukaryota; kingdom Metazoa; phylum Arthropoda; class Arachnida; order Araneae; family Araneidae; genus Argiope; species Argiope bruennichi. The sequence continues at coordinate 88,072,585 of NC_079162.1, forward strand.
AGAGTGATAACTTTTGTCCTACGCTGTATGTATTTCTAATTTTTTAAATATTTATTTACTACAATATTCACCGAAAAATATGTATTTATAGCCAGTTATAGGTCTTATTGCGATGTTTTATCGAGGTAATATTAATCATATTAATTATTTTCACAAAAATTCCTGTAGAAGAAATATTCCTGTCTATATAAAACACTTCAAGGCACGGAAATCATTGTTATTATTTATTATAGAATGGCAACAGTTAAATGTAAATAAACTACTGAACGAATATTTCAGACTGCTTTACTGAACATCTTTACAACTCCACTTTATTTAACGCTCCACTAAGATAAATAATAGAACTGCAAAATATTATTAGAAATACTTCGAAGAGGACTTGCCGTGATATCGAAACCTCAATCCAATCATAGAAAAGACGATCTAAAAGAAATCAAGATAACAGGCAATCACTATGACTTACCAGCGGAAATTGATGTCCATTTTTTCCAAAATTATTATTTTGCTCAAATTATTTTTGTATTAACTTAAAACCCAAAAAATTTCCTTTTTAATGATATCAGCATCATTTCTGTAAAACCTTTTCTTTATTTGTAATAAATAACTTTTTTAAAACTTAATTTAAAAAGTCAGATAATAAACAGGACTTAAAGATACACAATCTGTAATAAATAAATCCATAAAACATTCAATTTCGACCTTTTATCAATGTTAAAATTAAGATAAAAGAAAATTCTTTCTTTAAACATTAACTTAAAAGTAAGATGTCCGCTTTTAATTAATAGTGTACGCACTTCTTAATTTGCACGAGCAGTAATTTGCAGTAGATATTCAATTAAATTCATGTTTTTCTGCTTTATGGAAAACAAAGTGAAATTTTGAAAAAAAAAATACATTCCATATTAAAGTTTTAACATTCTAAAATATCAATAATTTAGGTGAACGATTATGCAGCTAGTTTAATTTTACCGAACATAGAAAACTAGTAATTTACATGTTATAAATAGATAATGGTAAATGTTTGATTCGTCGGTACAATACTTGAATAGAAACATTTTGCTTCGTGTTCCAGAACACGGAATCTCCCCGAAATTAAAAAAAATAAAAATTCAGTTCAATACACGGGATTTCATGAAGTCTAGTCCCTCTAAATCGATCAATTACTCTAAAGATCCAATAAAGAAACTCAATAACATACAAATTTTAATCAGTAGTAGCACTTTTTTGAATGGACCATTCATACTAATTTTAATAATTCCCAGACAAAACCTATTTGGTTTATTTCTAAATATTTTTTAAGAAATAAACTGCGAAAAACGCAATAAAATAACTATTTCAGATTAAAGAGTCCTATTTTTATTACAATCTAAATTTAATGTGTTCTTGAAACAAACGGTTGAAGAATATACGATAACAGGAGAAAGTAAACCTGAATTTTGAAACAGTATTGATTTTTCAGCACCCCCATATTTCTTACAAAGCGGCCAATAAAGGATCGCCAACCTGTAGAACGCCAAAAGATTCTATCTTTAAATATACTAACTGTCGGGGTTTTATCAAAGTGGTTTCATTCTCCAGCCAAATTGGGGGCTCCAGGGATCGATGCAACAAGTGTGAGATTTCGTCCGGCTGAAACTTCTAGCAACTCGGGAGATTGCGTTTCATCATCTTCGAATATTTCTTTTACATTTTAAATGTTTAATTTAATTTTTCGGAATGAACGGTTTTCATCATTATTTAGTTCTTCCATAATAAAAGGTAAGTTTATTATATTTTCCTTGAAAAGACTTTTTCCATTAGATCTTAATGAATGTTTCTTTCATCGGCTGTTGAAAAAAGAAGGAAAAAAAAAAGACAAATAATTACTAATGAATTTAATTTGATTATTCTCTTATTCGAGGACGGAGAAAATGATTTTAAATGGTTAAAATAATGAACATAAAGAATTTTAAATAATGATTTAAGTAATGAACTAGCCTTTAATTAATAATTTATTAACGATCATTGTTTAAATGTCATGTTCAATGGTTTAAATAATTTTAATTGAACAAACATTTTTAAAGTGTTTAAAAAATTGTCTAAACGTTGAAAAATATCTGTAATAATGATTTTTATTAATTAAACGTTTAATTTATTAATAATTACTTTAATTAATTAGATGCTTTTAATGATGCAATTGAGTAAATAATGTGTCATTAAAGATTAAATTAATTAAATAATGACTTCATTAATGAATGTTACATATAACTGAAGTAATTATTAAAATGATAAACATGAAAAAATTAAAACAATAAAGAGAAATAGTTTTTGAAAGTTAAAAACGTATTTAAAAGTGGCGAAGAAAATAATTTTAAAAGGTTAAAATAAGGAACATGAAGAATTTTAAATAATGATTTAAGTAATGAACTAGCCTTTAATTAATAATTTATTAACGATCATTGTTTAAATGTGATGTTCAATGGTTTAAATAATTTTAATTGAACAAACATTTTTAAAGTGTTTAAAAAATTGTCTGAACGTTGAAAAATATGTGTAATAATGATTTTTATTAATTAAAAACGTTTAATTTATTAATAATTACTTTAATTAATTAGATGCTTTTAATGATGCAATTGAGTAAATAATGTGTCATTAAAGATTAAATTAATTAAATAATGACTTCATTAATGAATGTTACATATAACTGAAGTAATTATTAAAATGATAAACATGAAAAAATTAAAACAATAAAGAGAAATGGTTTTTGAAAGTTAACAACGTATTTAAAAGTGGCGAAGAAAATAATTTTAAAAGGTTAAAATAATGAACATGAAGAATTTTAAATAATGATTTAAGTAATGAACATGGCATTAATTAATGATTTATTAACGGTCATCAATTAATGGCATTAAATGTGATGCTTAATGGCTTAAACAATTTTAATTGAATAAATATTTTTCAAATTCTTAAAAATTACGTCTAAACATTAAAAAATGTTTTAATTAATTTAATATATTTTAATGCTTCAACTGAATAAATAATTTGTTATTAAGGATTAAAATAATGATTTAATTAATGAACATTATATATCATTTAAATAAGGATTAAAATAATGAGCGTGAAATAATTTAAACAATCGCATGAAATAGATTTAAAAAGTTAACTATCTATTTAAAAATGGCGAAGAAAATAATTATAAAAGGTTAAAATAATGAACATGAAGAATTTTAAATAATGATTTAAGTAATGAACATGGCATTGATTAATGATTTATTAATGATCATTGTTTAAATGTGACGTTTAATGGTTTAAATATTTTTAATTGAATAAATAATTTTAAAATGTATAAAAAATTATGTCTAAACATTAAAAATATGTGTAATAATTGTTTTGATTAAATACTTTCTAATGATTCAATTGAGTAAATAATATGTTATTAAAGATTAAATTAATTAAATAATGCTTTAATATATAATTTTTATTTGAATAACATTTTTTAAATGTTTCAAAAATTTTGTCTAAACGTTAAAAAATGTCTAATAATTATTTTTATTAATTAACTAATGTATAATTTATTAATAATTACTTGAATTAGTTAAATACTTTTAATGATTGACTTGAGTAAATAATTTGTTATTAAAGATTAAATTAATTAAATAATGGCTTAATTAAAGAAATTTATATATAATTTAAATAATTATTAATATAATGAGCATGAAAATAATTTAAACAATGAAGAGAAATAGTTTTAAAAATTAACGGTGTATTTAAAAAATGGCAAATAGTATCATTCTTAAAACCATTTGAATTTTCAATAGAAATTTGTAAGATTTTTAGTTAGAGGTCATACTTTTCGAAGAGAAAAAGTAGGTACAGGTTGTTTTTATGTTATAACGTAATTTGATCCTGTTTTGTATATGTTAATTTTAAAATTTTATTATGATAAATATTCTTGATTATTATTGAACTGATGCGCTTATTGTAGAATCGACTTATAAATGAATTGAAATAGTAGTAAATAGGATACTATAAATTATTCAAAAGATTATGCTAGTTTTAAAACCAGGACTGTATGAAACCCCTTAGTCTATGAGGTCTCGAAAGTCTCCTTTTTCCCTCTTTAACTTAGATGACCTATTCTTTGTTTAGGTAATAGACTTAGTATTATTTGCTACTTATATAGTAAGCGTGAGTTACATGTGACTCATGCGGCAGACATCATGCAATGATGCAATGATAATTAACTCATGCAATGATAATGTGACTCATTAATGATAATGATGAACTCACTCGTTAATGATAATGAACTCACTGATTAATGATAATGAATGATGACTCATTAATGATAATGAACTCACTGATTAATGATAATGAATGATGACTCATTAATGATAATGTGACTCATGCAATGATAATTAACATGAATGTGTTAATTATCATAGAATGTCTATTTATATCATAAATATAAAAAAGAAATTATTAAATAATTCTGACACATAAAGAAAGAATTTCAATCGTTCATCACTAAAATATCTGTTTTTAATTGGTCTTATGAGTGGTATCATTAATCTTGCATGTGTCACATTGGCTTAAAAATACAATAAGCTAAGAATTTATTTGTTAAAATGTAAAAAAAAAAATCTAACTTGTTTGCTACCATGATTTATGCCAATGAATTGGGACGATCTATTCTCTGCTATCTCTTAAATATAGTAATGATCATATAATTAGATAATAGGCTTAGTTAATATTATTTGCTAATTAGATAGGAAGCATGAATCACATGTGACTCATGCGGCAGCCATAGTGTTAATTAAGTGTGTCATCTTATAATGAATGTCTTAATTAAGAATGTCATCTTATATCATCAATAATTCGAAAACCAAAGAATGATATCAATTTTGATGTCGCTTGATAACTTCTGGGAAATTTTTAGATTTTTTTAATGTATATCTGCTAATAACATTGCACATTAATTATAAATTCCAAAGAATAATTTTTTTCCTCTTGATTTATTTGTGAATTTTTGCCAATATAAATGAATTCAAGCTCTAATATATATAAACTTAACGTATATATATAAGCAAATTATATAATTTTTTTACGTTCTTGTATGCGAAATATTTTAAGAGAACTTTAAACGCCAAAAAATTCGATTTCAAGATTTTAACAAATCACTTCATGTCAGACCTCTCTGAGTCCAAAAAATTCATTTTTGGAATTATTCTGTCTATGAACATAATTAAATTTTGGACGAAATTGTCTATTTGATAGCAAATGAACAATAACTGCAAAACATGGACCTAAAATTTAGTACTCAATTTTAGCATCTGAAATTTGGACTCGCATTTAATTTTTGAACCGAATCTGGTAAAGGGTTGACCCTATTTCTGTCTGTCCGTTCTCATACATGTGAATGCGATAACTTAAAAACACATGGATTTAAATAAATGAAATCTAGCTAGGTATCTTGTTACTAAAATTTCTAGTTCTTTATAAAACTTTGGTATCCATCGGTGGAAAAATAAGTGTCCACAATACATACTCGGCTTTCTTCACTACACTATGAAGCACAAAACGCTCATGGTAGATCGGTAACGTTTTGAGTTTGAAGGCTGAAATTTAGTATTGGTCTTTCCACCAAATTTTAGATTTTCAAGAAATTTTTATAAAATCTATTCCGAAAAAGTCCATCTGTCTAGTATACAAATGAACTTGATAACTTAAAACATAAGGAGCTAGATAGATAAAGTTTAGTACACTGGTTTAACTTCTAAAATCTAGATTCTTTTCAAATTTTGAATCTTATCTTAAAATTAAATTCTTATCTAGATTCTAATCAAATTTTGAATCTTATCTTAAAATTAAATTCTTATCTAGATTCTTATCAAATTTTGAATCTTATCTTAAAATTAAATTCTTATCTAGATTCTAATCAAATTTTGAATCTTATCTTAAAATTAAATTCTTATCTAGATTCTTATCAAATTTTGAATCTTATCTTAAAATTAAATTCTTATCTAGATTCTAATCAAATTTTGAATCTTATCTTAAAATTAAATTCTTATCTAGATTCTAATCAAATTTTGAATCTTATCTTAAAATTAAATTCTTATCTAGATTCTAATCAAATTTTGAATCTTATCTTAAAATTAAATTCTTATCTAGATTCTTATCAAATTTTGAATCTTATCTTAAAATTAAATTCTTATCAAAGTTTGAATCAACTCTGTCAAAGGGTTGACCGTCAGTCTGTCTTTACATTACGTCAGTCTGTCTTAAAAGCATCCAAAGTGTACCCAGTTTTATTCGGGATTAATAGGCTTCATTGAATAATATTTTTAACCCAGATACTGCTTTCGTATAATATGATATTCAAACACATATTCAAGACATATATAATGTACATATACACAACATATGCATAAATTTCTTCAGAATAATTTCCTTCGAAGTTTCTGTATAAGATATGTGTGCTGAAGTAGGTGATATAGTACATCAGTCTTAACATTGCCCATCATAAAAATTTAGATATTTAAAAATCCTCTGCATTAATTTTTATAAAGAATTAACAGCAGTTGAGAGGAAAAGTGCTCATAAATTAAATTTCTGTTCTTGAGAAAGTTGAATTTTTAATTTTAAGATGATGTTATTTTTTTACAAAATATTTTCCTTCGAGGTTTCTGTTAAAAAACGGTGATAGAATAGATCAATCTTAACAATGCTCTATAGTACCTATAAATTTTCTTATTTAAAAATCATCTGCGTTAATTTTTTCTAAAGAATTAATAGCAATTGAAAGGAAAATTGCACATAAATGAAATTACAATTGTTGGAAAAGTTGAATTTTTAATTTTAAGATGATGTAATTTTTTTACAAAATAATTTCCTTCGAGGTTTCTGTTAAAAAAAGGTGATAGAATAGATCAATCTTAACAATGCTCTATAGTACCTATAAATTTTCTTATTTAAAAATCATCTGCGTTAATTTTTTCTAAAGAATTAATAGCAATTGAAAGGAAAATTGCACATAAATGAAATTACAATTGTTGGAAAAGTTGAATTTTTAATTTTAAAATGATGTAAATTTTTTACGAAATAATTTCCTTCGAGGTTTCTGTTAAGAAACGGAGATAGAGTAGATCAGTCTTAACATTTCCCTATAGTACCTATAAATTTCCTTCTTTAAAAATCTTCTGCGTTAAATTTTCTAAAGAATTAATAGTAATAATTTAAAGGAAAATTGTACATATATAAAATTGATATTACTGGAAAAGTTGAAATTTTTATTTTAAAATGATGTAAATTTTTACCAGAATAATTTCTCTCAAGGTTTCTGTTAAAAAACGGTGATAGAATAGATCAATCTTAACAATGCTCTATAGTACATATAAATTTTCTTATTTAAAAATCATCTGCGTTAATTTTTTCTAAAGAATTAATAGCAATTGAAAGGAAAATTGCACATAAATGAAATTACAATTGTTGGAAAAGTTGAATTTTTAATTTTAAGATGATGTAATTTTTTTACAAAATAATTTCCTTCGAGGTTTCTGTTAAAAAAAGGTGATAGAATAGATCAATCTTAACAATGCTCTATAGTACCTATAAATTTTCTTATTTAAAAATCATCTGCGTTAATTTTTTCTAAAGAATTAATAGCAATTGAAAGGAAAATTGCACATAAATGAAATTACAATTGTTGGAAAAGTTGAATTTTTAATTTTAAAATGATGTAAATTTTTTACGAAATAATTTCCTTCGAGGTTTCTGTTAAGAAACGGAGATAGAGTAGATCAGTCTTAACATTTCCCTATAGTACCTATAAATTTCCTTCTTTAAAAATCTTCTGCGTTAAATTTTCTAAAGAATTAATAGTAATAATTTAAAGGAAAATTGTACATATATGAAATTGATATTACTGGAAAAGTTGAAATTTTTATTTTAAAATGATGTAAATTTTTACCAGAATAATTTCTCTCAAGGTTTCTGTTAAAAAACGGTGATAGAATAGATCAATCTTAACAATGCTCTATAGTACATATAAATTTTCTTATTTAAAAATCATCTGCGTTAATTTTTTCTAAAGAATTAATAGCAATTGAAAGGAAAATTGCACATAAATGAAATTACAATTGTTGGAAAAGTTGAATTTTTAATTTTAAAATGATGTAAATTTTTTACGAAATAATTTCCTTCGAGGTTTCTGTTAAGAAACGGAGATAGAGTAGATCAGTCTTAACATTTCCCTATAGTACCTATAAATTTCCTTCTTTAAAAATCTTCTGCGTTAAATTTTCTAAAGAATTAATAGTAATAATTTAAAGGAAAATTGTACATATATGAAATTGATATTACTGGAAAAGTTGAAATTTTTATTTTAAAATGATGTAAATTTTTACCAGAATAATTTCTCTCAAGGTTTCTGTTAAAAAACGGTGATAGAATAGATCAATCTTAACAATGCTCTATAGTACATATAAATTTTCTTATTTAAAAATCATCTGCGTTAATTTTTTCTAAAGAATTAATAGCAATTGAAAGGAAAATTGCACATAAATGAAATTACAATTGTTGGAAAAGTTGAATTTTTAACTTTAAAATGATGTAAATTTTTTACAAAATAATTTCCTTCGAGGTTTCTGTTAAGAAACGGAGATAGAATAGATCAGTCTTAACATTTCCCTATAGTACCTATAAATTTCCTTCTTTAAAAATCTTCTGCGTTAAATTTTCTAAAGAATTAATAGTAATAATTTAAAGGAAAATTGTACATATATGAAATTGATATTACTGGAAAAGTTGAAATTTTTTTTTTTAAATGATGTAAATTTTTTCCAGAATAATTTCTCTCAAGGTTTCTGTTAAAAAAACGGTGATAAATAGATCAATCTTAACAATGCCCTATAGTTCCTATAAATTTTCTTATTTAAAAACCATCTGCGTTAAATAGTCTAAAGAATTAATAGTAATTTAAAGGAAAATTGCACATAAATGAAATTGTTATTACTTGAAAAGTTGAAATTTTAATTTTAAGATGATGTAAATTTTTTCCAGAAAAATTTCCTTCGAAGTTTCTGTTAAAATATAGGCAAAATATAGATTAATTTCTCATAGCTTGCAGCTGCAGCTTTCTTCGTACATTTGTTTCATTCGCTTGTAAAAGCTTTACTTTTCTTGCCTTCGTTTGACTTATGTTTGCTTTTAGGCATTTTTAAATGACTACTTTGAAACAAACGAAATCTTGTGAAAAGATATGTATTCAAATAACACAAATATTAAAAAATTATATGGGTAAAATAATTCGAAATTAACATTAATTTTTATACGTTTAAATTTAAATTCAAACAAATATTGTGTAAAAATTAAAATGTTATAATTCATATTAATAATTTTGAATTTTATAGTAGTTTAAAAAATATCTTTCTTGTGTAATAATTTCCTTTGAATTTGCAACTGAGAAAAGGCAAACTTTTTGTTAATTTTTAATTAATTGGATACTTAATTAATTTTTAAATTTTGTACAGTTGACAGCACTCTTACGTACTGCACAGTACTTTTTAAGTTTTGTACAGTTGACAGTATTTTTAAGTACTGCACAGTACTTTTTAAGTTTTTTACAGTACTTACTTAACTTACAGTACAGTACTTATTTACAGTACTTGCCTTAAGTAATAAGTGTGCAAAATTTGATTGAATTCGACCCTGATTTTAGGAGGAAACATTTAGCAGACATATATACATACCTAGCCACAATGACTTTTATTTATACTGAAAAGAAGCACAAAACGCTCATGTACGGTATTTAGAAAATAAATATTAGATCACTCGTGGCGTTCACCGTCTTGCTCAAATTTAGAGTCTTAATGTGTTACAGAGGGAAACAACTTGTTTAGAGAGAATGCGAGACAGTTTCTGAGAGACCAATCTCACTGGTTTAGAGTTAGAGTTAACTGTCTAAATGAATTAAATTATTAGTAATTTAATTTTATCTAATAATATAGTCGTTGCAATTCATATAAGAGAAAAATCATGATTTTAGAAAGATGAAAATTTAAAAATCTGTCGCATGAATTTGAATTTTGAATGTAAGAAAAAGAAATTTTTCATCATTGTTTTATTTAGGGACAGAAAAGGGATTAGGGCTATATTCCTCCCTTAATTAAACAGAAAGAGAAAAATTCAAAGAGCGGCACTTCAGATATTTTATCAAGCTTCCCTGACTTAATGAAGTGAATGAAAAAAAAACTAAAACTTCAAACGACTTTTCTGATTAACATTATTAATTCTTTCTGCAGTTTTAGTACGAAATACACGATGAAATCCTATTTTAATCGTCAAAAAATTTCCGCTTCGAGATTTTGATGAATTTTAACGTTTCAGTTATTTCCTTAAATTCGATAATTTTAAAAAAAAATTATTCATGTTTATTTCTTTGTGAACCAGTAACTCAAAGAAGTTTTGAGCTAGACGAATGAAATTTGGCATGTGATTTTTACTTCAAGATTGTCGATTTCTATCAAATTTTGAATGAAATTTATAAGCAGTAACTCCCTACGTGCAATTGAATACGATAATTACAAAACATAATGGTCTAGATGGATGCAATTTCTTACACAATTTTATGATAAAAAACGAGATCCTTATTAAATGTTGAACTCTATCTATAGATCCTTATTAAATGTTGAACTCTATCTATAGATCCTTATTAAATGTTGAAGAATCATCAATGATGATCAGCTGTCTGAACATTCGCATGCCTGTAAACATGATAACAAATCAATAAATTTTGATATGTGATCTTATCACTAAAATTGTAATTCTTTAAGTCAGATTTTGATTTCAATCGACCAAAATAAAGGCGTCCAAATTATATTCTTAGTTTACTTCCATATATTAAGAAGCACAAAACGCTCATGTGAAGGAATCTGAAAATAATAATTTGAGATAGCACTCATAGCTTTCGCAGCCTTATCCAAGGTTCAAAGTTTTATGAACCTTGTTTATATTAATAAATTTTGATTTTAAAACAATTATAAGTTTTATGGACCTTGTTCACAAAATAAATTTTAGCGTGTGATCTCATAGCTAAAATGTAGTTCAGTGGCAAATTTTAATTTCAAAAAGAGAAAATAAAGCCGTTGAAATGAATTATTTCTTCATCATACCACGAAGCACAAAACGCTCATGCCCAGGAATCTGAAAATAAAAATTTGAGCATTCGTGGCCGTACCAAACGTCTAAAGTTTTATGCGAGGAGGAGAAAGACAATGGTCTTATTAAGGAGTATACGAGAAAGGTTCGGAGAGACCACTCGCATTGGTTTACTTTCTCGAAGGCGAATAGTGAGTATTTTAATAGTAAAAAAAAATTTTAACTCCAGATTTTTAACCAATCTTCACATTTGCGGCCTCTCTGAGTCCGAAATATATATTTTTGCAATTATGTTAATAAGAATTTTGTTATATATGTTTTGTTATATAGGAATTATGTTTATAAGAATTTGGACTTATGTTTATAAGTCACTCTTATCAATAACTCTTTGAGCTAAACTGATGAAATTTCATATCTGATCTATTTGCCAAATTTGTATATTGCTTTCAAATTTTGAACGAAATCCAGTTACAGGAAATCTGTTCGCCCGAGTGCCAGTGAACATGATGACTATAAAGCGTAAAGACCTAGGCAGATAAAATTTGTTAAATAGATTTATGGTAATTTTGAACTAAATCTGTAAAAATGTTGATTGTTTGTTGGTTCGTGCATTTTCAAGCGTATAAAAGCGATATCACAAGAATGCGATGATTTAGATAAATAAAATTCCGTAAGTCATCTTGTTACTAAAATGAAATTTTATGTCACATTTTAGTTACTATCAGTGAAAAAAACGCTCACGAAATCTATATTCGATTTTCTTTACTACACTTTGAAACATAAAACGCTCATGTGCGAGACTCTGAAAATAAAAATGTGAGCACTGATGGCCTTAAAAACTTTGCCCAAAATGCATAGTTGTTTTATGTTAGCAGAGGAGGAAACACCTTTATTAGGTAGTATGTAAGAAAGCTTTGAAAGACAATTCCCACTCTTTCTTTGTGTTGCTTCACTGAAAATTTTTCAAAACCAAAAATACAATGTGTCCCTGAGAATTCAGTATGGTACAGTATTCCACTGAATTTAGGAAATTCTTGATGACACTTTCCGTGTCACTAAGAACACAGTGAATCGATATAAATTTATATACGAGCAAAAATCAATCCATTTTTACAATTTAAGAATTAAATTATTCAATACAAAAAAAAATATTATCGAAGATTTTAGAATTAATATGAGAATCAGTCCATGTATTTAGTTAAATATTGAGCTTTTAAATTCCGAAACAAAAAAAACTATTACTACTAATAATTGATTAAAGTGTAATATGGAAACCAGTTCGTTTTTATTCATGAAAGATGACTACCAGAGGACATCGACTGACACCAACCTTGGTGATGTCACTATCTAGCTGGCAACTTTTAAGGAAAGCAACTGTTTCGCGAAAAAATAAGATGAAATTCCAAAGCAACAAGCACTGTTCATTTCCTAGTTGCATGGACCTCGAAAGAAGTGGGTCATACTGGATCAAATATCCCTCTCGCAAAACCAGGGTTAAAAAAAATAAAATGGCTTAAAACTGTAACTGCTTTATTTCTTGTGCCACCTCCAGTTAGCTTCCTTAGCCAGCGACCTTCAAATTACAGTGGAAGGCGATCATCTCTTCCCTCGTGTTTGTGAACAATAGAAACATGCTACAGAAGTGTTCGTTTCGAGGTCGAGTGATCATTATAATTGATCTTCGGTGTCTCAATCTTCTTTGAGTTCTTGTTCGTAAAATTCACGATTCACAGAGCGTGAGAAAAAATAGTAATATTGATATTAATAGTAGTGAATACCATATTTGATTAATTTCAAGCGACGATTAACATGTCTCCCCATAGCTAAGATAATAACATTTCGAAAGCCTGGTCGAGATGTCTCAATCTTCTTTGAGTTATTAATCATTAAATTCACGATGCACGAAGCGCGAGAAAAAATAGTAATATCGATATTAATAGTAGTGAATACCATAGTTAATTAATTGCAAATACCGATTAAGGCTTATTTCCAGATGTTAGGAAAATAACATTCCTTAAATGTGGTCGAGGGTTCACTATTATTGATCTTTAGCGTCTCAATCTTCTTTGAGTTATTAATCATGAAATTCACGATGCACGAAGCGCGAGAAAAAATAGTAATATCGATATTAATAGTAGTGAATACCATATTTAATTAATTGCAAATACCGATTAAGGCTTATCTCCAGATGTTAGGAAAATAACATTCCTTAAATGTGGTCGAGGGTTCACTATTATTGATCTTTAGCGTCTCAATCTTCTTTGAATTATTAATCATGAAATTCACGATGCACAGAGCATGAAAAAAAATAATAGTATCTATATTAATAATAGTGAATACCATATTTAATTAATTGCAAATACCGATTAAGGCTTATCTCCAGATGTTAGGAAAATAACATTCCTTAAATGTGGTAGAGGGTTCACTATTATTGATCTTTAGCGTCTCAATCTTCTTTGAATTATTAATCATGAAATTCACAATGCACAGAGCATGAAAAAAATAATAGTATATATATTAATCGTAGTGAATACCATATTTAATTAATTGCAAATACCGATTTTGGCTTATCTCCAGATGTTAGGAAAATAACATTCCTTAAACGTGGTCGAGGGTTCACTATAATTGATCTTTAGTGTCTCAATCTTCTTTGAATTATTAATCATGAAATTCACAATGCACAGAGCATGAAAAAAATAATAGTATATATATTAATCGTAGTGAATACCATATTTAATTAATTGCAAATACCGATTTTGGCTTATCTCCAGATGTTAGGAAAATAACATTCCTTAAATGTGGTAGAGGGTTCACTATTATTGATCTTTAGCGTCTCAATCTTCTTTGAATTATTAATCATGAAATTCACAATGCACAGAGCATGAAAAAAATAATAGTATATATATTAATCGTAGTGAATACCATATTTAATTAATTGCAAATACCGATTTTGGCTTATCTCCAGATGTTAGGAAAATAACATTCCTTAAATGTGGTAGAGGGTTCACTATTATTGATCTTTAGCGTCTCAATCTTCTTTGAATTATTAATCATGAAATTCACAATGCACAGAGCATGAAAAAAATAATAGTATATATATTAATCGTAGTGAATACCATATTTAATTAATTGCAAATACCGATTAAGGCTTATCTCCAGATGTTAGGAAAATAACATTCCTTAAATGTGGTAGAGGGTTCACTATTATTGATCTTTAGCGTCTCAATCTTCTTTGAATTATTAATCATGAAATTCACAATGCACAGAGAATGAAAAAAATAATAGTATATATATTAATCGTAGTGAATACCATATTTAATTAATTGCAAATACCGATTTTGGCTTATCTCCAGATGTTAGGAAAATAACATTCCTTAAACGTGGTCGAGGGTTCACTATAATTGATCTTTAGTGTCTCAATCTTCTTTGAATTATTAATCATGAAATTCACAATGCACAGAGCATGAAAAAAATAATAGTATATATATTAATCGTAGTGAATACCATATTTAATTAATTGCAAATACCGATTTTGGCTTATCTCCAGATGTTAGGAAAATAACATTCCTTAAACGTGGTCGAGGGTTCACTATAATTGATCTTTAGTGTCTCAATCTTCTTTGAATTATTAATCATGAAATTCACAATGCACAGAGCATGAAAAAAATAATAGTATATATATTAATCGTAGTGAATACCATAGTTAATTAATTGCAAATACCGATTTTGGCTTATCTCCAGATGTTAGGAAAATAACATTCCTTAAATGTGGTAGAGGGTTCACTATTATTGATCTTTAGCGTCTCAATCTTCTTTGAATTATTAATCATGAAATTCACAATGCACAGAGCATGAAAAAAATAATAGTATATATATTAATCGTAGTGAATACCATATTTAATTAATTGCAAATACCGATTAAGGCTTATCTCCAGATGTTAGGAAAATAACATTCCTTAAATGTGGTAGAGGGTTCACTATTATTGATCTTTAGCGTCTCAATCTTCTTTGAATTATTAATCATGAAATTCACAATGCACAGAGAATGAAAAAAATAATAGTATATATATTAATCGTAGTGAATACCATATTTAATTAATTGCAAATACCGATTTTGGCTTATCTCCAGATGTTAGGAAAATAACATTCCTTAAACGTGGTCGAGGGTTCACTATAATTGATCTTTAGTGTCTCAATCTTCTTTGAATTATTAATCATGAAATTCACAATGCACAGAGCATGAAAAAAATAATAGTATATATATTAATCGTAGTGAATACCATATTTAATTAATTGCAAATACCGATTTTGGCTTATCTCCAGATGTTAGGAAAATAACATTCCTTAAACGTGGTCGAGGGTTCACTATAATTGATCTTTAGTGTCTCAATCTTCTTTGAATTATTAATCATGAAATTCACAATGCACAGAGCATGAAAAAAATAATAGTATATATATTAATCGTAGTGAATACCATAGTTAATTAATTGCAAATACCGATTTTGGCTTATCTCCAGATGTTAGGAAAATAACATTCCTTAAACGTGGTCGAGGGTTCACTATAATTGATCTTTAGTGTCTCAATCTTCTTTGAATTATTAATCATGAAATTCACAATGCACAGAGCATGAAAAAAATAATAGTATATATATTAATCGTAGTGAATACCATATTTAATTAATTGCAAATACCGATTTTGGCTTATCTCCAGATGTTAGGAAAATAACATTCCTTAAATGTGGTAGAGGGTTCACTATTATTGATCTTTAGCGTCTCAATCTTCTTTGAATTATTAATCATGAAATTCACAATGCACAGAGCATGAAAAAAATAATAGTATATATATTAATCGTAGTGAATACCATATTTAATTAATTGCAAATACCGATTAAGGCTTATCTCCAGATGTTAGGAAAATAACATTCCTTAAATGTGGTAGAGGGTTCACTATTATTGATCTTTAGCGTCTCAATCTTCTTTGAATTATTAATCATGAAATTCACAATGCACAGAGAATGAAAAAAATAATAGTATATATATTAATCGTAGTGAATACCATATTTAATTAATTGCAAATACCGATTTTGGCTTATCTCCAGATGTTAGGAAAATAACATTCCTTAAACGTGGTCGAGGGTTCACTATAATTGATCTTTAGTGTCTCAATCTTCTTTGAATTATTAATCATGAAATTCACAATGCACAGAGCATGAAAAAAATAATAGTATATATATTAATCGTAGTGAATACCATATTTAATTAATTGCAAATACCGATTTTGGCTTATCTCCAGATGTTAGGAAAATAACATTCCTTAAACGTGGTCGAGGGTTCACTATAATTGATCTTTAGTGTCTCAATCTTCTTTGAATTATTAATCATGAAATTCACAATGCACAGAGCATGAAAAAAATAATAGTATATATATTAATCGTAGTGAATACCATATTTAATTAATTGCAAATACCGATTTTGGCTTATCTCCAGATGTTAGGAAAATAACATTCCTTAAACGTGGTCGAGGGTTCACTATAATTGACCTTTAGTGTCTCAATCTTCTTTGAATTATTAATCATGAAATTCACAATGCACAGAGCATGAAAAAAATAATAGTATATATATTAATCGTAGTGAATACCATATTTAATTAATTGCAAATACCGATTTTGGCTTATCTCCAGATGTTAGGAAAATAACATTCCTTAAACGTGGTCGAGGGTTCACTATAATTGATCTTTAGTGTCTCAATCTTCTTTGAATTATTAATCATGAAATTCACAATGCACAGAGCATGAAAAAAATAATAGTATATATATTAATCGTAGTGAATACCATAGTTAATTAATTGCAAATACCGATTTTGGCTTATCTCCAGATGTTAGGAAAATAACATTCCTTAAACGTGGTCGAGGGTTCACTATAATTGATCTTTAGTGTCTCAATCTTCTTTGAATTATTAATCATGAAATTCACAATGCACAGAGCATGAAAAAAATAATAGTATATATATTAATCGTAGTGAATACCATATTTAATTAATTGCAAATACCGATTTTGGCTTATCTCCAGATGTTAGGAAAATAACATTCCTTAAATGTGGTAGAGGGTTCACTATTATTGATCTTTAGCGTCTCAATCTTCTTTGAATTATTAATCATGAAATTCACAATGCACAGAGCATGAAAAAAATAATAGTATATATATTAATCGTAGTGAATACCATATTTAATTAATTGCAAATACCGATTTTGGCTTATCTCCAGATGTTAGGAAAATAACATTCCTTAAACGTGGTCGAGGGTTCACTATAATTGATCTTTAGTGTCTCAATCTTCTTTGAATTATTAATCATGAAATTCACAATGCACAGAGCATGAAAAAAATAATAGTATATATATTAATCGTAGTGAATACCATATTTAATTAATTGCAAATACCGATTTTGGCTTATCTCCAGATGTTAGGAAAATAACATTCCTTAAACGTGGTCGAGGGTTCACTATAATTGATCTTTAGTGTCTCAATCTTCTTTGAATTATTAATCATGAAATTCACAATGCACAGAGCATGAAAAAAATAATAGTATATATATTAATCGTAGTGAATACCATAGTTAATTAATTGCAAATACCGATTTTGGCTTATCTCCAGATGTTAGGAAAATAACATTCCTTAAACGTGGTCGAGGGTTCACTATAATTGATCTTTAGTGTCTCAATCTTCTTTGAATTATTAATCATGAAATTCACAATGCACAGAGCATGAAAAAAATAATAGTATATATATTAATCGTAGTGAATACCATATTTAATTAATTGCAAATACCGATTTTGGCTTATCTCCAGATGTTAGGAAAATAACATTCCTTAAATGTGGTAGAGGGTTCACTATTATTGATCTTTAGCGTCTCAATCTTCTTTGAATTATTAATCATGAAATTCACAATGCACAGAGCATGAAAAAAATAATAGTATATATATTAATCGTAGTGAATACCATATTTAATTAATTGCAAATACCGATTTTGGCTTATCTCCAGATGTTAGGAAAATAACATTCCTTAAACGTGGTCGAGGGTTCACTATAATTGATCTTTAGTGTCTCAATCTTCTTTGAATTATTAATCATGAAATTCACAATGCACAGAGCATGAAAAAAATAATAGTATATATATTAATCGTAGTGAATACCATAGTTAATTAATTGCAAATACCGATTTTGGCTTATCTCCAGATGTTAGGAAAATAACATTCCTTAAACGTGGTCGAGGGTTCACTATAATTGATCTTTAGTGTCTCAATCTTCTTTGAATTATTAATCATGAAATTCACGATGCACAGAGCATGAAAAAAAATAATAGTATCTATATTAATAGTAGTGAATACCATATTTAATTAATTGCAAATACCGATTTTGGCTTATCTCCAGATGTTAGGAAAATAACATTCCTTAAACGTGGTCGAGCGTTCACTATAATTGATCTTTAGTGTCTCAATCTTCTTTGAATTATTAATCATGAAATTCACGATGCACAGAGCATGAAAAAAAATAATAGTATCTATATTAATAGTAGTGAATACCATAGTTAATTAATTGCAAATAACGATTAAGATTTATCTCCCAATGCTAGGAAAATAATATTTCTTAAGCCTGGTCAGGGATCATTATGGCTGAATTTCGGTGTCTCAATTTTCTTTGAGTTATGCACAAAACATGGAAAAAAATAGTAATATCGATAATAACAGTAATGAATACAACATTTAATTGCTTGCAAGGATAGATTCCCAAGCTTTGACCAAATTTTGAGCTAATTCCTAAAATTTTGTACTGCGAAAATTAAATTTATATCTTTCGAAATGCACAATTTCAATCTAATGTGCTGTTTCAAGTACATAAAACTTTTATTTACGTGTTATTATAATTTCTGTTTAAAAAGATGAGACAAACGTACGAATGAAAGAAGATTTAAAATTAGCAGAACTGAGTTTTGATCAATTTTAGTGCATTTTCAAAAGTCTGATCTGATCACTTTTCAAAAGACTTAAAAAGTGCAGATTTACCGCAAAGAAAAGTCGCAAAAAAAAGTGAGCATGAAAAAGTAACATTATAGAAAGCTAATCAATTAACATTATAGAAAACTAATCAATTAGCATTATAGAAAACTAATCAATTAGCATTATAGAAAACTAATCAATTAGCATTATAGAAAACTAATCAATCAACATTATAGAAAGCTAATCAATTAACATTATAGAAAGCGAATCAATTAGCATTATAGAAAACTAATCAATTAGCATTATAGAAAACTAATCAATTAGCATTATAGAAAACTAATCAATTAACATTATAGAAAGCGAATCAATTAGCATTATTGAGGAATGATAAATTCTGAAAATTGATTTCCATTTATAAATCATTAAAATGCATAATATATGCATCATTAGCATTTTGGGAAGAAAAAAATTTACTCCAATTACTCAGAATCCTTTTTAAACAAACAGAATTCAATTTCGTCAAAGAATATTTATGCAAGTGAAGACAGCGTAAATTTACTTTACGCAATCGTCACTGTATACAAATTAGTTACTGCAAGAACCAGAAAAGATAATTAGTAATTGTTCTCGCTCTAAACATTTTATACACCATAAAAAAAAAGGGAAAAAAAAGGAAAACGAAAGAAAAGTGGACGTATTCTGCAGACACCCATTAACATATCGAAACTGGTACGTAAGTCAAATTCCAGCGCAAAGCGGACATTATGACCGAGATATCTCGCCTTCCAATAGCAATGAATGTATCAAATAAGATTTTTAAAAAATCTAGATAAAAAGAATACCAATAAATTCTACTTGTTTTAATAAGAATATATGACTTGAACATAAATTTATAGCTTTGGAAATAACAATTGAAACCATTACTTTAGTAATTTCTTCCTATTAATCTTTTTAATATGCCTTTTGGGGTTTCGCAATTATTGTATAAGACAAAGGAAGAAAAATTAGATAAAAAGTGGACGTGGATCCATTAACACGTCCAACTTATCTAAACTGATATGTAAATAAAAGTAAATTTTGAGCGCAATTGAAGGAGGTTTATATAAGTAAGGAATCAGAATATGTATAAAATTGAATGTTTGTTTGTTTCTTATACAATTCCGCATCTCTTGACAGCTTCAAAAAAAATTTAGTACATGTGTTCTTGGCATCTTGAAAGATTAACTAAAGTATTAAAAGACTTCTCATCTCCTTTGGGGGGGGGGGGTAAAATGGGAGATTAAAAGATATTAAGTTTTTCGGCCATAACTTCTAAAAAATTCAGCGAACAAACATCGTTTTTACACCATATAAAAATTTAAAAATTAGCTGTACAGCGACATCATTAAGTAAAGATTTTTTCTAATTTTTAATCCATTTTTCAAAGTTAGTTTAAACATGACTTTTATTAGATCCATTTTATTTTATACGATTATAAACTGTACAACTCAATTAATTAGTCGTACAGTTTATAGTCGTATAAAAGTATGTGTTTTGCCTTTTCTTACATATATGCCGGCTTAGGATAAACAGGAAAATATATTTTACTCATAATTAATTTCGTGCTTTTAAAGACTTGTATCATTAAATGTTACTCTTAAAAAGAAGTAATTTAGAAATATTTTTAACAATCTCAGTTACAGTTCTTAAAATTATTAAATGGAAGTTTTAAGAAAATTAAAATTGCTTGCGTGTATATCATTTTCCAAGAAGGCTCATAATTTTTTTAGTAAGGTGATGGAAATATTATATTGCGATCAAATTGCTTTCAAATGAACATTTATTATCGTGAAAAGATTAATTATTATTGCCTTATAAGTAAGTGCTTAATAAGGAAAGAAAATTCATCGACGTAATTGCGATATGCTGTCAAGCAGCTCAATTTTCTAATTGCTAAGTTTTTAAGATATGCGCCTTTGTCAGGATTTTGCAGCAAATATTATTGAAGGAATCGTGTTACTTTTTATTATGATACTTTCAAAAGATTATTATTTCAGATAAGTTCTTTTTAAAAATACAAAATTTTTTAACATAACTGATACGCTGCCGAAATATTGAATTTTCGATTGCAAATCTCAGGTAATGCTCTTCTGTCAAATTTTTCAGCAAAAATTATCAATAGAGCCATTTTGATTTAAATAGTCACTATACTGAATAGAATTTATTTTTATTTTTCGAATATTAATAATTCATTTTCTTCTCTCTTACTGATGCGCGTATTTGGTAAAGCGAACAAACTACCGAAGTAAAAAAAAAAAGTTCTTTTGCTTTACTTTATTCATGAGAAATGCTGTCACGAGTGGATTTTTTTTAAGAAACACTGATATAGATAAGTGGAAATTGGAAGTTATGAGAAAAAATTAATCGAATCTAATTCATTTTTATTAAATATAACTAATGCTCTTATAAAACTTAGTAAGAATTCATAAAATAAATTGATGAATGACTTATAAAACCATGAACTATATCATCATATCCGAACAGTATTATTTTTAATCTCCAATAGACCATAAAAAAAGCAAGTACAAAACAAAATTAATTTCTTACCAAAACAAATATGGTTACTTTTTCATATAATCGCCATGAAAATTCACATATTTGTCATATCGGTGAATCACAATTCCGATTTCCGATTTTGTCGATCGGCGAATCACAGTTCTTCGAAAACTTTTGCACGAATGATATGAGATGAACTTTAACGTTCCTATGAAGTTCCACATTTGTCTAAAATAATTGTTTTGGCATTCAACCGTGTTCTTCAATTTAGTGGGAAAATGAAAATTACTCAGCTTTAAGCTGCGTTCTCGATGGCGGGCGACAAATGCGTAAGACTTTCACAACGTAAAATCTTGTTCAATGAGTTGATAAAGTCATTCGAAAGAAATGGAAGAGGCCTGAATCCTAGGTAATGAGCTGACCGACCTGCTTGCGACCTTAGAGGGTGTTTGTTTAAGTGATTGTTTAGGCATTTCTTCTTCGTATTCTTTCGTTAAAAGAAAAATCAAAGGAACTCCACAGTTATGAGGAGCTTCAACGTAGAATTAAGACTCGTCTCAAATCACTGGCTTCAAAGTTTTTCAAAGAGGGAAAAGAAAACCTAGTCCAAATATAAGACAAATGTCTGAACCTTAACGGCGGTTATACCAAAAAGTAATCAGGGCCGCGGTGGCTTGGTGGTAAGGTCTCGGATTCGGGACCGGAGGGTTTCAGGTTCCAGACCCGATTCCACCGAAGAACGGGTCTGGTGCACGTTAAGGCCAAACGTCCTCCCGCTGGTGTGGCGTGGTGTGGAGAGGGGGGTACCAGCTCAGGTGTCGTCCTCGTCATCTGACCGCGGTTCAAAATGACGAGGTCCGTCCCAAAATAGCCCTGGTGTTGCTTTAAAAAATGGGACGTTAATATAACTAAACCAAAAAGTAATCATGTTTATTCATGACTTTTGGTAATAAATTCATTTTGTTATGCACCCTTGCCTTTTTTTATATATATAGTTTTATAGTTTTTTTAAGGAACTAGGGAAAAAAATTCCATCATTGCTCATATATGTTAGGTAAAGTTTCTTTTAAGTAGCCATATAAGAAAAATAGTCGAATACGGTGCGATGTTTAGAATGCTAACTATTCGAGCAATACTAGTGTAACACTAAAAAATTTCAACTAACTAATGTTCAAAAACTTTATTTCCAAAATAATATATTTTACAAATCTTTTTATTTGTCAACTAGGAAAGTAAAGGTGTTAAATCGACCCCTCCCAGCTTAGCGGCTCCCCTTCCAGCCTAGCGGCCACTTCCCCGCTTAACGGTCCCCTCCCAGCTTAGCGGCCCTAAATGCTTGCCTAGTCGAAAAAAGTCTACAACGTCTTCATGGTAAGTTGCTAACTTATATATTTCTCTAAAGAATAATAAAATTCAGTTTTTAATCTTGGACTTCCTCCTGGGAAATAGGTAAGTGTTCCCAATTACTCCTGACAATTTTTAATGCAGGGTAATTGGGAAAATGCTTTTTAATGTAGCAAAAATATTTTTTAACTTATTTTGAATATTTTATTATATTATATTATATGATGTAATATTAAATTCAGGACGTCGGTAGTGTCATTCCGCCAATAATGTTTATTATTTTATGCCAAATTAACAATAGAAAATTTTCAAAAAGTCTGCCATATGATCTGCATACATATTACTTAAATATAAGAATGTTGGTTGATAACAAAGATATAAAAAAGCAGGATGTCAAAAATGGAAGAAAATAAAGAAACTGATGAAGAGGAAGAATAAAATGTGATGATGACTTAGGAATCTGAAGATTATATTTTGACTCTCTCCAACAAAAAATGCGGCAATGGAAGAAGAGACTTGTCTATAATCGTCCATGGCTAGCGTTTCTACAAATATGTATATTTCTATCAAAAATGTTGAAGATTCCGTAACATCGCATCCAACGGCGTTTCAACTTCTCGACCATGTAGTAGTTAAAAGGGCGTAAAACCTGTCGTGTCGTGATTGGCAGTGTTGTAGGCAATATCTGGTCCCAGTTCTTCTGTTCGACATCAACATACATAGAAAGCATATCTGTTAGCGTTTTGTTGAATCGCTCTGTAAGGCCATTTGTTTGCGGATGATAGGCTGTTGTCATTCGATGAGTGATATTGCACAGTCGATAAATATCGGACACCAGCTTGGACTGGAAAACTTGTCCACGGTCTGTAATGATAACTCGTGGAGCTCCATGCTTCAGGATTATGTTCTCTAGTAGGAATTTAGCGATTTGTGTAGCTTACGCCGTCGGTAAAACTCTGGTGACTGCGTACCGTGTCAAATAATCGGTGCATACTACAATCCATTTGTTGCCGTCGTCAGATTTTGGAAATCATCCTAGCAGGTCGATTTCGACGCGATGGAAAGGAGCGGCAGCTGGTGGAATAGGTACGAGAAGACCTGGTGGCTTCTGAGGAATAGATTTTCTCCTTTCACATTCTCGGCAGTGCATCACATATCTTCGAACATTTCTGTACAAGCCTGGCCAATGGAATCGCTTTCTTATTCTATCATACGTCCTGGTGAATCCTAGATGTCCAGTGGTAGGGTCGTCATGGAGAGATTCTAGAATACTGAGCCGTAAATGCTTCGGGATCACTGGTAGAAATTTCTTTCCGGACGGATCAAAATTCTTGTAGAGGACTCCTTCGATTAATTCTAAGTTCCCCAGCCTGCTTGCTTCGGTACTTTGTTGGTCTCTTATTATTCTTGCCAATTCTGGATCTTTCATCTGTTCTTTTGAGAGATTAGTGAATAAGGTGGCACCTATGGAGTCCCCAGACCATGAAGCATCGTCTTTTAATGGGTTTCTGGACGGACTATCAGCATCTTTGTGTTTCCTTCCACTCTTGTACACCACTTATACGTCGTATTCTTGGAGTCGCAGCGCCCATCTAGCGAGTCTTCCAGAGGGATCCTTCAGTCCTGTCAGCCAACATAAGGAATGATGATCAGTGACGATCTTGAAAGCCTTTCCAAAGAGATATGGCTGAAACTTAGTTATATGCCCATATGGCCGCAAGGCATTCTCTTTCAGTTGTGGAATAGTTTCTCTCAGCCTTCGTCAGAGTACGCGAAGTATAAGCTATTACTTTTGCCTTCCCATCTTGTATTTGAACTAATACTGCGCCGATTCTATATCCACTCGCGTCAGTGTGAAGTTCTGTTGGTGCATTTTCGTCATAAAGGCCTAAGACAGGATCGGAGGTAAGATCTTTCTTTAAGTTATTAAAAGCTTCTGATTGTTCAGGTCCCCAACAGAATTTTGTGTCCCCCTCCAATGACAACTGTAGAGGTTCGGTTTTAAGGCAAAAGTCCTTTATAAATCGGCGATAGTAAGAGCAATATCCCCGAAAGTTTCTGATGTCATGGATATTCCTAGGAAAGTCACTCACGGCCTTTACTTTTTCTGAGTCCAGTCGTACGGCATCACTGGATACTAGGTGTCCCAAGATCTTTATCTCTTTTGCTCCAAAGTGACATTCTTTTTTGGATTAAGGATAAGGCCTGCGATCTGTATACACTGAAGGCCGGTATTCAACCTCTGAAGATGTTCATCGAATGTTTCTGAGAACACCACAATGTCATCTAAATAGCAAAGGCATATTGTCCATTTTAAATGTCGCAGAAGATTATGCAACATTCTTTCAAAAGTTGCAGGAGCGTTGCATAAGCCAAATGGCATCACTTTAAACTCTCAGGTGTTATAAAAGCTGTTTTCTCACGATCGGCTTCATCGACTTCTATTTGCCAGTAACCGGAGTAGAGATCCATAGACGAAAAATATTTTGCCCCCTTCTGGCAATCCAAGGAGTCGTCAATACGCGGCAATGGATACAAGTCTTTCATGGTCATTTTGTTGAGTCGGCGCTAATCAACACAAAAGCGCCAACTTCCTTCTTTTTTCCTGACCGACTGGAGATGACCATGGACTTTCTGATGGTTGAATGATGCATCTTTCTAACATTTTGGTTACCTCCTCACTGATAATGCGGCATTCGGATGGGGACACTCTGTAAGCTCTCTGACTGATAGGTAAGTGGTCGCCTGTGTTTATTAGGTGTTTAACATTGAGTTGGTTCCCGTTATTAAACGTCCTTTCTTGATCGAAAATTTCTGAAAACCTCTGGAGTAGATGAAACATTCTTTCTTTTTGATCGATCCTCAAATTCGGAGCTATCATCGTGGTATAGTCGATGACACCCAACTTTGCCTTTGAAGTGGTCGTGGAATAAGGCGATCCTTTATCTATGGTATTTACGCAGTCTTTGCGTAAGGGTTCGGCATATCCGATGCACATGCCTTTAGGGATGATATGAGGTTCCCCTTGTCCGTTGGCAAACCATAGTTCGGTTTTACCATTAAGAAGCGTAACTATAGTAGACGGAATGGCAACTTCCTTGCTTAAGAGGGGCATCCTATTTCCCTTTACTATTACGACGATAGCTCGATGTTTCTTACGCCCTAAGACAGTAATCTTTCTGATAGAACGAGAAGGTACTGTATAATCTTCCAACGTGAATAAACGGCTGGAGTCTGGGATTCTCGAATGACATCTTGAAACAAAAGCTCCGAATGGCCACAATCTGTAACAGCTTGAGAGGCGCCCAAAAAGTCCCAACCAAGGATGATATCGTGACTGCATTGCGGCAAAATAATAAATTCAAAAGCTTGAGGTCGGTCATTGATTTCTAGACGAAGCGTACATTTTCTCACTGGTTTCACGTAATTTCCATCGGCGACTTTTAAAAGAACATAGTTAGTTGTTGGAAACATAACTTTCTTCAGTAGGCAACGATACTTCTCCGAGATAACAGAAAATGAGGCTCCAGAATCTACAAGGGCAGGTACTGGCTCATTGTCAACGATTACTTCAATATTATTTCCGTACATCTTTGCGGCAATCGTAGGATTTTTGTCACTAGCGTCCTCACCCCCAAGAAAGGTCACACCGCTTAGTCTCCGGCTAGGAGATTGTCTGGATCTTCTATATGGCGACGGAGATCCATAGCGGCGTGTCGGCGATTATCCTTGTGATAGGCTGGGCGACAAACTTCGGACTGCTGGTCGGCATAGCGTCCCTCATTCGACGACGGCCGGCCGAAATCTCTCCTTTTAGCCCGATATGCCTCAAAAATAGCTCGGCAGTATCGAACTTCATGGCCAGGGCGGCAACAATGGAAACAGACGGGTCTTCTATCAGGAGTGCGCCAGACATCTGTCTTCCTCTGTGGTTGCTGTGCTACGGGCGTCTGGCAACGTCAGCATAGGAAGGTTGCCGTCTTGGTTTGACCTTTGTCCACTCTGGTGCTATCTGTAACAAAGGAGCCAAAGTATTCTCTACTTCCTCTCGAACAATGGCTTCAATGCATTTGTCTTGGAGTTCGGGATTGACTACTGGAGATAAAAGGCACTGGACCTCCTCACTCACTATTTGACGTACTAGTGATACCAGATCCAGTTGTTGGTCAATTGCAGCCATTGGTACCGCATTTGGGAGCCTTTCAAATTCTCTACCCCGGATCCTCTTTTGCTGCATCTCTTCAATCTTTCTACACCATTTAATAAAGTCCTCTATAGTGATTATTTCTTTCGTCAATAGTGCCTGGTAAACATCTTCGGCGACTCCTTTCATCAGATGAGACACTTTCTCTTCTTCTGACATATCTGATTTGACTTGATGGCATAACCCCAACACGCTTTGGATGTACGACGGCGTGATTTCGCCAGATTTTTTAGCTCTATTCTTTAGCTCATCTTCTGCCTTCTTTACATAGTGCTGTGTTTTTCCAAATGCCTCTTTAAACATTGATTTGAAAACATCCCAGGAAGTCAATTTATCTTCATTATTTTCGAACCATTGATTCGCTGTGCCGTCCAGGAAGAAGAACACATTTGCGAGACAAGTCATGTCATCCCATCTGTTGAATTTTGACACTCTGTCATATTCTTTAAACCATTTTTTTGGGTCCTGTCCCACGTCTGCTTTAAACACAGATATATTTCTGTATTGTGTCTGGGCTGATGTCAGGATGACCGGTTTAGTTTCCTGTTCCACAGGCATTTTCCTTGTCTTTCTGGGTGGTGGATTACAGAGTCCAAATTCTGGTTCAAGGCCTGTAAGGCGATCGCTTCTTCGTAAATTCGTTTCCACGCTGACTGGAATCGTACCCGGCGCCTCCACCAAAGAATGTCACGTAGATACTTTAGTGTGGAACGCAATGACACACACAAGAAGTAGAGCTAAATCAATTTATTAACTGAACTCTGAACTGAGAACACAGTGACTGACAAATCTTCTGCTTTTATATTAGCAGGGAAAGTTCCAGAATACTTTTCTGGAGATAGTAAGAAAAGTCCAGAACACTTGTCTGGTAAACTAAAGAAATGTCCAGAATCTTTTGAAACAGGAAATAAAGGAAAACATAAAATCAAGGAGTTAAATATTTACACAAACTGTGAATCGCATTGTCTCTAGCGGGATTCGAACTTACAATCTCTTGAGTATGGGATCAGTGCTATGACCATTTGGCCATGGAGAGTCGGCTGCATCTTTTCAATGCGGCAATATTCAGTCATTTTCGCTTATAGAAAAGTTCATTTCCTGAGATAATTGGAGATAAAACCTCTCTAAATTCCTTAGAATTGTATTAAATAGCTATAATGCTATATTCCATTTAAAAGAAGAATCTATTTTCTGAAAAACTATAAAAAATAGTAGTTTGAGGTTATTGAGAACAAGCCCTTCTAATACATTCTGAGGCAATATACAAAAATTTCTCATCATTTCAAATATTTTCTCTCCCAATCTATTCATAACTGTGAACAGCGACGGAAACAAAGTAATGACTTAATTTGGGGATAATGTGTTCCCAATTACCCCGAAATCTCTGGAGTAACTGGAAATATCTCGGGGGTAACTGTTCAGTAAATGAAACTGCCTAGTAAAAAAAATGACGTGCAGAATTTGCTCCCAATTATCCTAACTAACCCAACTTAATGATGTTTACGCATAGATTAAAAATGAAATAAATTAAAAGATTTTTAGTTTATTAAATTGGAAACGAAATAAATGGAGCCCTAAACTTCAATTGCTTAAGGGCCCCTAAAGGCATGAATCCGTCACTTGTTTATTTAAATCAAAACTGACTATTTCTTGCGCAAGGCGGTTTTTCTTATCCGTAATACGAAGTACTTGCTATTGTGTCTTCCATACTGAGTGTGACAATAAAAGTGTTATTCATGTAATTCTATGGTTGCATTTTCATGAATATACATTTTTTTAAATCTGTGCATTTTGTCTCATGTTTTACTAAGGTTCGGGTACTATAGGAATAAAATATATTTATATGACTTTTTTATTAATATAAGAATACAATGATGAATAAATGTGAAATTATTTAAATATATATGTAACTTTTGAAGAAAAAAAGTATTTTGATATAAATTTTAGCATTTATTTACAAAACCTAAGATTGTTCTAGAAAAATTTTTTATCATTTTTTTTTCTAATATTACATTGCGTAACGTGTATATGAGTGTAACTAACAATTATCTAAGAATTATATTCAAAAATATAATTTTTGCGTGTAATATATGAAATTATCTATGAATTTTTGAAAATTTTTATCAACAATATTTATATTAAACAATCATAAAGCCACTTCCCGAACATTCAATATCAAATCTGTACTTCATTATATTCTTCATAATAAAATGAGCACTAATTCTAAATTTCATTAAGATATCTTGATTATTTTAGTGAGATGCGACGATGCTCGTGCAGTAGAATTATGAAAAATATTTGTTCTTCAGAAAATGCATTTAAGATTTTTAAATTCTTATAAATAAGCATCACTTGCATGTCAATAGTTTGCTATAACTTAGCTTCTAATTGACATGGAGACAAAATAAAGATATCACTGGAAACATAAACATACATATTTTTTGAAACTGCAAAAAAAAAAAAAAATGAGAATTTTTATACAAATTTGTGTTTTTAACTTAGCCAGGCAAAGAACATGCTCTCAGTAGCAATTTCAATTTGCATTTGTGATACGCCATATTCTATTGTTTTTGAAAAATAAATTTTAAAAATTTTGTATGAATGATATAACTTTAAAGTTTGTTCCATGATATAAAATTCATTCTGCACTTACTTTGAAGTTGAGAGGACATTAAGGGGACAGTGGACTTTGAAATAAGCAATACTGGACAGAATCATGAAATTTTATTTTTATCGTTTCCTCAAAAAAATATATGCTTATATTCAATTAAAATAGCGTTATAAGATATATTGTTAAATAAGAGGAATATTTCAAAGTTCTAGAGAAAAAAATCACATTTTAATGATTTTCCTCAAAATGATATTTTAATTAGATTTAAATATCTTTGAGATGTTCCAAGTGTCTTAGTTCGTGAAGAAATTAAATAGAATTGATAATAAAGATTTCGATTAAACATTAAAAGAAAATGGGGCACGCATTTTACGTTTCGAGATTTTTTTTGGGGGAGGGGGGATGGCTAAAAGTCAGTTTTAGTTTATAAAAATATAAAATTCATATGAAAATTCAGAAAGCGTGCATAAAAATATTTCTAAAAAATGAGCATTTAATTCTAATTACAAAATCACACAGAGTTTTATTCCAAATAAATTTATATTGGGTAATAAGAAAAAAAAATAATAGAAAAAAACTTAAATATTTTGATACTTTAAAAACTTATATATCTGCTAATTTTTATAAAAATTTTATTCCGTTTTAAAAAGTTTTTTAACGAAATTCGACCTGTTTATATTTTAATATAAATGCAGAAAAAAAATTCATAACTCTAAGTGAGTAATTCACAAAAATGCCTAAAAGAATCCGCCATTCCCTTAAAAGCAAAATTTAAAATCAAATTCTGGTCTCAAAGATGTAAATACAATAAAACGTAAAATAATAGCGGTCCGCCATTGTGAGTTTCACATTCATGGGGGGGGGGAGGGTCCGTCTCACTCTCGGTATTTGAAGGTCTTCTCATTCACTCCTTCCCAGCTCAACAATGAATCGCAAAAAAAGTGCCATGACTAAATTCTTTGAACATCGTTATTAAGAACACCAAGAGGAGTAATTTCGCCTAAACTTTCGCATACACTCTAGAAAAAGGTCCAATTACACCCTATTAAAATTACTAACTGGGCTCCTAATTTATTGATTTTTCTGCCTGCTAAGAGTTCCATTTCAGTCGTTTCCAAGTGTTTAAAAATGAAAAAATATGAAAATCAATGTAAAAAAGATCAGTATAAGGGTCAAAATTAAAAATGTTCTAGAGTGGTCTTTCCTAAACTTTTTCGCGTTTTCCTTAATAATGATGTTAGCCCTCTACTCAGAGGGCCCTGAGTAGTCGTTACCCTGCCACGACTACTCAGATTTTTTTATTTCTGAGACCCGAAATTGAGAGTTTAATCCTTCGTAGTATAGTGAAAAAAAGCGGATATGCATCATTTGGGAATTTTTTTATCTGAGCGATTAGAACTATAGTTTTAATAACAGTTTCACATACCAAATTTCATTTATCTAGTTCTTTTGTTTTTGAGTTATCGTGTTTACATGCGTGCGAAGGCAAAGATCAACACACCTTTGAGGAATTTAGCTCAAATTTTATACAAATCTGTACTTTAAATGTGAAGCCAGCGTACTAATTTTTATGTACCTAACTTTTAAAGTTTTATGGTGATCATATTCATTTGCAATCGGACAGATAGACAGACTTCTTTTTAATAGATTTCACCCAAAATTTGAATAAAAAGTCTACAATTTGGTGAAAAGACCTCAAACCAAATTTCATGCATCTAGCTCAAAACGTTTCTGAGTTATTATTTTTACAGGCTAGCAGAGCAATAGACAGATAGAAACATTTCTGAAAATGTATTTGTCGGATACAGGGAAGTCTGAAACATAGAGAGAGATTAGTGAAAATCGTCTACAAATTTGATTAAAAGACCACAAACCAAATTTCATTCATCTAGCTCAAAACGTTTCTGAGTTTGCTTGTTTGTTTTTTTACAGCCAAACAGAGCATTAGACGGACAGAAAAATTTCTGTAAATATATTTTACGGATACAGAGAGGTTGAAACACAGAGAGGACTGAAAATCTCATACCCAAATATTTTGACAATTACGATGCTTTCTCTTTGTATATATCCTATATGAGAAAGTAAAAGCGAATACAAATAAGGAAAGAAAAAACAAATTTTCTAATCTATTAGTACAATGAATATTGAATTTCTGTGAAAAGAATTACCTTTAGTTATCTTAAAGCAAAACATAAATGTGTTGAAAAAAGTTTTTCTTTTTCTATGCATAATTACCAAATCTTTTTGAGATTTATGTCACAAGATTTCAAAGAAAATAACAGTTTAATCAGTAGACATAATAACTTTTCATATCTTTCAAATGTTATAATGGATCATGTCGATTCATTTATAACCGGAAAGAATGCTCCCCTCGACTTTTCATGTAATCATACCAATAATGCATTTGGGCTTAGTGGTATGGAGAAGAAATTGGAGAATATAATTTGAATTTTTCCCTTTGGGCCAGGATAGCCTGGTGGTAGGGCGATGGATTCGCGTCCTTGGGTTGCGAGTTCGAACCTTGCGGCCGAAGACTCCCCGTGTGTGTGGTGGCTGGCGCACGTATAAATCTGTCGTGGTCACAAAGTCCTCCATGTCGAGAGTAATGCCACTGGGGGTACTAGATCAGGGGTGGTCGTTCTTTGATTCAGGTCTAAATTACGATCTGTAGATGAATGAATGAAATGCATGAATGAAGTCCACCCTGTAAAAAGGGTTGTGACGCATGTGTATCTAAGTCGCACTCTTGACCCTAGATGGCGCTACTTAAAAACAAGAGACGCGCCCTTGGCTTAAACTCACTGACTTCTAAAGTCAGTGGGCTTGTCTATGACAAGTGCCATTAGAAACAACAACAACATTTTCCCCTTTTCATTGACTATGATCAAAATGTGATACCAATCCACGATTCTGAAAAAGCCATATGCCAAATTTCATCAATCCCACTCGTTACGTTTTTGAATTATTGATCACATCAAATGGACGGTGAGCAAGATTCTCTTGAACGAATTTAATCCAAACATTGGCATGGATATTTAATTTTCGCATAAAGGGAATTTCATTCATCATTTTTTATTCATGGAGATTTGAAAAATGGAGATACTTCAAAATATCATGATAGAAATTTTTGAAAAGTACATTTTCTCTTTGGAGATCGTATGCCCGAAAGTAAAAAACAGGATTGTAAACCAATATAAATATGTTTTAAATGTTTTTCATCACGTAACTAGTTTGTTTGTTTTTTTACTTTCTCCTGTAAGCAATATGCAGAGAAAAAGTATTATAATCGTTACGTTTTTGAATTATTGATCACATCAAATAGGCGGTGAACAAGGTTCTCTTGAACGTATTTAATCCAAACATCGGCATGGATATTTAATTTTTGCATGAAGGGAATTTCATTCATCATTTTTTATTCATGGAGATTTGAAAAATGGAGATTCTTCAAAATATCACGATAGAAATTTTTGAAAATTACATTTTCTCTTTGGAGATCATATGCCCGAAAGTAAAAAACAGAATTCTAAGCCAAAATAAATATGTTTTAAATGTTTTTCATCACGTAACTAGTTTGTTTGTTTTTTTACTTTCTCCTGTAAGCAATATGCAGAGAAAAAGTATTATAATCGTTACATTTTTGAATTATTGATCACATCAAATAGGCGGTGAACAAGGTTCTCTTGAACGTATTTAATCCAAACATCGGCATGGATATTTAATTTTTGCATAAAGGGAATTTCATTCATCATTTTTTATTCATGGAGATTTGAAAAATGGAGATTCTTCAAAATATCACGATAGAAATTTTTGAAAATTACATTTTCTCTTTGGAGATCATATGCCCGAAAGTAAAAAACAGGATTCTAAGCCAAAATAAATATGTTTTAAATGTTTTTCATCACGTAACTAGTTTGTTTGTTTTTTTACTTTCTCCTGTAAGCAATATGCAGAGAAAAAGTATTATAATCGTTACATTTTTGAATTATTGATCACATCAAATAGGCGGTGAACAAGGTTCTCTTGAACGTATTTAATCCAAACATCGGCATGGATATTTAATTTTTGCATGAAGGGAATTTCATTCATCATTTTTTATTCATGGAGATTTGAAAAATGGAGATTCTTCAAAATATCACGATAGAAATTTTTGAAAATTACATTTTCTCTTTGGAGATCATATGCCCGAAAGTAAAAAACAGAATTCTAAGCCAAAATAAATATGTTTTAAATGTTTTTCATCACGTAACTAGTTTGTTTGTTTTTTTACTTTCTCCTGTAAGCAATATGCAGAGAAAAAGTATTATAATCGTTACGTTTTTGAATTATTGATCACATCAAATAGGCGGTGAACAAGGTTCTCTTGAACGTATTTAATCCAAACATCGGCATGGATATTTAATTTTTGCATGAAGGGAATTTCATTCATCATTTTTTATTCATGGAGATTTGAAAAATGGAGATTCTTCAAAATATCACGATAGAAATTTTTGAAAATTACATTTTCTCTTTGGAGATCATATGCCCGAAAGTAAAAAACAGGATTCTAAGCCAAAATAAATATGTTTTAAATGTTTTTCATCACGTAACTAGTTTGTTTGTTTTTTTACTTTCTCCTGTAAGCAATATGCAGAGAAAAAGTATTATAATCGTTACATTTTTGAATTATTGATCACATCAAATAGGCGGTGAACAAGGTTCTCTTGAACGTATTTAATCCAAACATCGGCATGGATATTTAATTTTTGCATAAAGGGAATTTCATTCATCATTTTTTATTCATGGAGATTTGAAAAATGGAGATTCTTCAAAATATCACGATAGAAATTTTTGAAAATTACATTTTCTCTTTGGAGATCATATGCCCGAAAGTAAAAAACAGAATTCTAAGCCAAAATAAATATGTTTTAAATGTTTTTCATCACGTAACTAGTTTGTTTGTTTTTTTACTTTCTCCTGTAAGCAATATGCAGAGAAAAAGTATTATAATCGTTACATTTTTGAATTATTGATCACATCAAATAGGCGGTGAACAAGGTTCTCTTGAACGTATTTAATCCAAACATCGGCATGGATATTTAATTTTTGCATAAAGGGAATTTCATTCATCATTTTTTATTCATGGAGATTTGAAAAATGGAGATTCTTCAAAATATCTCGATAGAAATTTTTGAAAATTACATTTTCTCTTTGGAGATCATATGCCCGAAAGTAAAAAACAGGATTCTAAGCCAAAATAAATATGTTTTAAATGTTTTTCATCACGTAACTAGTTTGTTTGTTTTTTTACTTTCTCCTGTAAGCAATATGCAGAGAAAAAGTATTATAATCGTTACGTTTTTGAATTATTGATCACATCAAATAGGCGGTGAACAAGGTTCTCTTGAACGTATTTAATCCAAACATCGGCATGGATATTTAATTTTTGCATGAAGGGAATTTCATTCATCATTTTTTATTCATGGAGATTTGAAAAATGGAGATTCTTCAAAATATCACGATAGAAATTTTTGAAAATTACATTTTCTCTTTGGAGATCATATGCCCGAAAGTAAAAAACAGAATTCTAAGCCAAAATAAATATGTTTTAAATGTTTTTCATCACGTAACTAGTTTGTTTGTTTTTTTACTTTCTCCTGTAAGCAATATGCAGAGAAAAAGTATTATAATCGTTACGTTTTTGAATTATTGATCACATCAAATAGGCGGTGAACAAGGTTCTCTTGAACGTATTTAATCCAAACATCGGCATGGATATTTAATTTTTGCATGAAGGGAATTTCATTCATCATTTTTTATTCATGGAGATTTGAAAAATGGAGATTCTTCAAAATATCACGATAGAAATTTTTGAAAATTACATTTTCTCTTTGGAGATCATATGCCCGAAAGTAAAAAACAGGATTCTAAGCCAAAATAAATATGTTTTAAATGTTTTTCATCACGTAACTAGTTTGTTTGTTTTTTTACTTTCTCCTGTAAGCAATATGCAGAGAAAAAGTATTATAATCGTTACATTTTTGAATTATTGATCACATCAAATAGGCGGTGAACAAGGTTCTCTTGAACGTATTTAATCCAAACATCGGCATGGATATTTAATTTTTGCATGAAGGGAATTTCATTCATCATTTTTTATTCATGGAGATTTGAAAAATGGAGATTCTTCAAAATATCACGATAGAAATTTTTGAAAATTACATTTTCTCTTTGGAGATCATATGCCCGAAAGTAAAAAACAGGATTCTAAGCCAAAATAAATATGTTTTAAATGTTTTTCATCACGTAACTAGTTTGTTTGTTTTTTTACTTTCTCCTGTAAGCAATATGCAGAGAAAAAGTATTATAATCGTTACATTTTTGAATTATTGATCACATCAAATAGGCGGTGAACAAGGTTCTCTTGAACGTATTTAATCCAAACATCGGCATGGATATTTAATTTTTGCATGAAGGGAATTTCATTCATCATTTTTTATTCATGGAGATTTGAAAAATGGAGATTCTTCAAAATATCACGATAGAAATTTTTGAAAATTACATTTTCTCTTTGGAGATCATATGCCCGAAAGTAAAAAACAGGATTCTAAGCCAAAATAAATATGTTTTAAATGTTTTTCATCACGTAACTAGTTTGTTTGTTTTTTTACTTTCTCCTGTAAGCAATATGCAGAGAAAAAGTATTATAATCGTTACATTTTTGAATTATTGATCACATCAAATAGGCGGTGAACAAGGTTCTCTTGAACGTATTTAATCCAAACATCGGCATGGATATTTAATTTTTGCATGAAGGGAATTTCATTCATCATTTTTTATTCATGGAGATTTGAAAAATGGAGATTCTTCAAAATATCACGATAGAAATTTTTGAAAATTACATTTTCTCTTTGGAGATCATATGCCCGAAAGTAAAAAACAGGATTCTAAGCCAAAATAAATATGTTTTAAATGTTTTTCATCACGTAACTAGTTTGTTTGTTTTTTTACTTTCTCCTGTAAGCAATATGCAGAGAAAAAGTATTATAATCGTTACATTTTTGAATTATTGATCACATCAAATAGGCGGTGAACAAGGTTCTCTTGAACGTATTTAATCCAAACATCGGCATGGATATTTAATTTTTGCATGAAGGGAATTTCATTCATCATTTTTTATTCATGGAGATTTGAAAAATGGAGATTCTTCAAAATATCACGATAGAAATTTTTGAAAATTACATTTTCTCTTTGGAGATCATATGCCCGAAAGTAAAAAACAGAATTCTAAGCCAAAATAAATATGTTTTAAATGTTTTTCATCACGTAACTAGTTTGTTTGTTTTTTTACTTTCTCCTGTAAGCAATATGCAGAGAAAAAGTATTATAATCGTTACGTTTTTGAATTATTGATCACATCAAATAGGCGGTGAACAAGGTTCTCTTGAACGTATTTAATCCAAACATCGGCATGGATATTAAATTTTTGCATGAAGGGAATTTCATTCATCATTTTTTATTCATGGAGATTTGAAAAATGGAGATTCTTCAAAATATCACGATAGAAATTTTTGAAAATTACATTTTCTCTTTGGAGATCATATGCCCGAAAGTAAAAAACAGAATTCTAAGCCAAAATAAATATGTTTTAAATGTTTTTCATCACGTAACTAGTTTGTTTGTTTTTTTACTTTCTCCTGTAAGCAATATGCAGAGAAAAAGTATTATAATCATAAAAAAAATCGAACTCGAGATTTTGACAAATATCCATGTTTCATATCTTTCTGAGCCCAAAAAAAATCACATTTTTAGAATTATGTCTGTAGCTTTGTGACAAAAATAGTTCAAAAACGTTCTGAGTCTCATACGTGAAATTTAGTATGAAATCTTTATACCAAATTTAGAGACTTATTTCTATCAAATTTTGAATGAAATCCATTCACAGGAAGTTTTTCAGTCTTAGATCAAGTGAACAAGATAAGGTAGATAAAATAGCAAAGCAGATAAAGTAGATTTAAAATGTAGATAAGTATCAAATTTTGAACCATATCTGTCTACGGTTGACCATCTGTCGTAAATAAATATGTAAAAATATGTTCGTCTGTAAATAAATATGATAACTCAAAAACACAACAATTTAGATATACGTAATTTGGTATGTCATCTTGCTACTAAAATTGTAATTCTATGTCAAATTTTGATTTAAACAGTTCGGAAAAAAGACATGCAAAATCCGTACACGATTTTCTTCACTACGGCACGAAACACTTATCTACGATACTCTGCAAAAAAAAAAAAAATAATAATGAGCATTCTAGTGTTTGCAGTCTTGATCAAGGTCTCAAATTGTTATGCGAGGGGGAGTGTATTTCAGCTTTATTAGAGAATGTATATTAGCTTTATTGGAGAAAAAAAGTTCTGGGAGTTTCCCTACCCTACTTATTTTTAATGATCATCATTTTACTGACATTGATATATATTATATTTTTAACGATTGGAAAATACTCAATTAGAACTCTTAGGATGATAAAAATTAGGAGAATTAGGAGGAGTCTATCTATCAGAACATCAGCGCTCAAGAATATAAACTTTTGAGAGGGATGGGGGTTAGTGAAATTAAAATTGTCAAAGAATACAACGTGACTTGCGTATGCAACGACATTTTATTTAACAATGAAAACTTTATACCTATATTAATGGCAATCTGCCTCCCCCTTCCATCCAGGAAACAGCTAAATTTACAGAGAAATGTAATTCACGAAAAATGAAACGAGAAAAATGAAATTTATAGCCATGATTTCGATTATATTTTTGCTTTCAGAAACAGTAAATTTTCGAAAATATTGCATTACAATTGCAAAATTCTTTTAATAAGCATTTGAAGGACCCTCCTTGAATTCCATTTCCCCTTTTTTTACTCTATAAAATAACAAACATCATTGCAAAGAAGAAAATACTAAGAAATGGAAAAATATCAATTATCAAATTTCAAGTTACAAAAATCAATCAATTATCAAATTTCAAGTTACAAAAATCAGTCAATTATCAAATTTAAAATTACAAAAAGGTTTTGTTTTTCAAAGAAAACGAAAATCATACTTTACCGAAAAGACAATTTCATGAAAAAAATGAAGATATTTGTTACGAAACATATATACGATATAAATAATTAAAATTAACTTAGTATAAAGACCAAATTTTCTTTAGCAGAGATTATATTTGAAATTTACAATTACTATAAACTCCCATATAACGTGGTTAAATAGTTGCGCTTTGTGTAAATACACATTATTGGAAATCTCACGGTATAAGAAATTTATCTACATTCTAGCCGCCTTTGGCAACCAGATGGTTCGCCGGGAATACTGATGAGTTTAATTTCAAGTTGTTGCTGGCAACTTTTTACACGACCATTGCGTAATAAGGAACTTATCTGTAAAATTCCGCTGTTTATTGTGGTTGGAAGAAATGTGCAATTTCTTGAATATTTTTTTATAACTAATCCGAGATTTTTTTGCTAATAAAAGTGATAATGAGTGGAGAAATTTAGAAGAGAGGGACATTGAAGATTTAGTAATGAGCTTAATATGTAAATTTGCATGATGATGGATATTTCCATCATACTGTTTTTTAATTATTTTATATTATGTATTTATACTAGGATTTTTTTAACATTTTTCCTTTAATCTAGAACATGTATTATATCATGCAGATTTATTTCACAAAAAATAAGATAAAATCATGCCAAGAAGGGTTAGGACTCACTCAACAAAGCATTTTCGAATATCAAATTGTGAGACATATTAAAGCCGCGTTTAATAAAATTTTAATAAATTTACGTGTTTTATGTTTATTATCTGTTTTAACCTTCTTAATGGATTGGAATCCCATGACGTCATAGCAATAATAAAAAAAATTGAAGTGTCATGGTGATCTATTTTAAACTGCATGTTGTGGTAATGGAATTTCATTTTTTAGTTACTCATGTAAATTAAATTAATAATTAGCAGAATATTTTTCTTCCTTAGCTTCAAATAAGGGGGGGGGAATCACGCGATTAAATATTAGAGAAAAGAATGAAAATGGTTCGGATTTCATTGTAACAATGAAATCTATTATTAAAAATATTTCAAAAAAATTTTAATTGTCAATTTTTTTTGGAAGAAATTGTACAGCATTTAAACTGATATCATTAAAAAGACAATATTTTTTTTATTTAAAATGGTCTACAAATCACCTGATTTTGCGAAATTACTTGATTTTTAAACAACTCTATTTAAAATTCAACAAAAAAAAATAGCTCTGAAGTATACATTCCAACCGCCCAATGGGTACACATTTGCCAAATTTGGTAACATTAGACCAAATAGTCTGTCTTGTACACACACATTTACTTCTCTTAGTAGAGATTAGTTTATTGTAAACAGATTTATTGTACAGAGTGACTTTCTCAGAACTTATTTAATAAATTTTAGGAATGATTTTAAAAAGAACATTTTAAAAGTTTTTTATTGGCATTAATAATGACGCTCTTATTATCCATAAACAATAATAATTTCTTCAAAAAAGCTTAAAAATTGTTTTACATGTAAGCATGATTTTTACGCTTAGGGATAAATAAGAAAATTATGTTATAAGGCAACCTAAAATTTCCGATGATTTTCACGAAACAAAGATAAATAATATTTAAAGACAATAGAATTCTTAAAAGATTAGTATTTCAAGTAGATCGAATGAGGAATCTCTTAGTTAAAAAAAACCTGCGTGTTTGTGATGATAATGCATAACAGCAATAAAAAATAATAGATTTTAAAATGCATACCATGATGTGCAAATAAAATTTTTATAAAGTTTTTGACAAACCGAGTAGTTGGAATTGAAATATCTTATAGAGTGCATTTTTGAGAAAACAAATCATTATTGGAATGTAAAATTTTTATCTAGTAACATTTCACGAATGTTTTTTTGTTGCAAATTTTAAAATGTTATTAAAAAAATGCACAGACAAAGTATTTTATGTTATTTACTAGAGAGTCTAATGCTCTACATGGTAGTTTATTTTTACATTTAAATTTTATTGATTTGTACATTTTTAGATCAGACAAATGAAATTCCAAGTGGTCAAAACTGGACATTTTCGTCTCTGTTTTATTTTTGCATTTTATTGAGGTTTCCACGAATCAACCATTCATGAAATTTATGCAATGTGTGTATGCGGAGAAATGTATACGTCATTCTACTGCTCACTCTTAATTTCCGTGATTCATGCTTCCGGTATGGTGGTTGGATCTCGCCACCCTGGAGGGTACACTAATAGGTGGGGGATCTGGCTCCTCCCATCGATGACGGGACGTACTTCCTTCGGGAAGGGTTGTACCGTGGCCGGTGACGGCCCTTAGGACTCAACCACAGTTCCCGCCAATGTTGCTGTTGCGGCGGTCCGGTCATTCAGTTTTATGGTTTAAATCCGTGTGCCTTCGGGCGGGTTGGAGTGTTAGATGGTTGACTTTCCGTGATTCAAAATTTTAAAAAAGCAATTTGAATAATATTTCCGTCAATGATCAGATGAGGTTTTACGTGAAATCCCAAATAAATTTGAAAATTTAAAAGAAATTTCGAAAACCCTGATGAATTATGACTCTACCTAACACATTCCAGGACAACCTTGTAAGCAGGAAATAGCCAATAATATAATTGCGATATCTTCAGAATATTATGCAACATTCACAACATCGAACAACATCATGGAGATATAGTTGCGATACCTTCAGAATATTATGCATCATTCACAACATCGAACAACATCATGGAGATATAGTTGCGATATCTTCAGAATATTATGCATCATTCACAACATCGAACAACATCATGGAAATATAGTTGCGATATCTTCAGAATATTATGCATCATTCACAACATCGAACAACATCATGGAAATATAGTTGCGATATCTTCAGAATATTATGCAACATTCACAACATCGAACAACATCATGGAGATATAGTTGCGATATCTTCAGAATATTATGCAGCATTCACAACATCGAACAACATCATGGAGATATAGTTGCGATATCTTCAGAATATTATGCAACATTCACAACATTGAACAACATCATGAAGATATAGTTGCGATATCTTCAGAATATTATGCAATATTCACAACATCGAACAACATGGAGATATAGTTGCGATATCTTCAGAATATTATGCAACATTCACAACATCGAACAACATCATGGAGATATAGTTGCGATATCTTCAGAATATTATGCAGCATTCACAACATCGAACAACATCATGGAGATATAGTTGCGATATCTTCAGAATATTATGCAACATTCACAACATTGAACAACATCATGAAGATATAGTTGCGATATCTTCAGAATATTATGCAATATTCACAACATCGAACAACATGGAGATATAGTTGCGATATCTTCAGAATATTATGCAACATTCACAACATCGAACAACATCATGGAGATATAGTTGCGATATCTTCAGAATATTATGCAACATTCACAACATCGAACAACATCATGGAGATATCGTATAATATCTTAAATTAATAGGGAATTAAAAATGAATAATGCAAAAAAGGGGTAATTAAAATAAAATCTAGATTAATAATGAAACATAATGTCTATGTATTTCTCTCTCTCTCTCTCTCTGTGAGTGAGTGAGAATTGTTTGACCGTTCTAATTTTACCGCAAATATACTCTGGTTCCAAATTTAGAACAAATATACTTTGGACAGTAGAAGGAAGCTTTTTCGCAATGGCATCCGGAAATATTCCCTTGCAAAAATGATTTTTATCTCACTTCTCAGTGCAAAAATTATCTTTTCAATGAGGCGATTATAGTTGCTATAAAATCCTTTAATCGAGATTTAAATAACTTTTTAACATTAGCATCAAGTAATTATTTTTTAAGTTTCGTCAAATATTTAAAAGCGTGATTTTCTTCCACAGTTTAAAGCTAAGAACGAAAGATTGTAGTCAATATCTGTGTAGTTTATACGAGGAATTACAAAGTGAAATTACTATATCGTGAAAATTAGATGAATCGGACACTCAATCTTTTAATAACCATCTTGCTCTCAAATATTCCAGGAGATTTTACATCCTGGTTTCCTCAGTTCAATTATTAAAAAATTTAAATCGCATGGAAATATCCAGAAATTTGTTATCTAATTAAATTCAATTAAAACTAGAAAAACGCCTTAAAGCAGTATCAATGTGGTTATAATTTAATCAAATATAAACCACATTATTTTCAAAATATATTCAAAATTATATTAGACTATCATCCCAGCAAAATAATTTAAAATAAATAGATTTTTTGTAAGCCTTGTCTTCCAATTTTCTAAAATGTTCAATATCACTTTTTTTTTTTTATAAATTATATAATGAACAAACATGATGTACTTTTCAAATATATTGGCGAATTTTAAGGTTCTTAAAGACACATTTCTTTTTTAAAAAACTTCGCTGCCTCAGACAACAAGAAAATGGGTCCATTTTAGAGGATTCCCTTTTATATAAGAAAAATCATAAGAGCGAAGGGCATTTCTATAAATTCCTTCTTTCCTGCTTTTTCCCAAATCTTGTTTGTTCACATATTTGTGGTGAATGTTTGAGTGAATTCAAGAGATTTTCTGTTTGGGATTGAATAACACATCTCACCACCACCTCAATAACACATACACTATCTAAGTATGCCTTTCAAATATTTTCCACTGAATAATCTATGCATTTCTAGTAAACAGCAAAATAATTTTAGTTTCAAGTACTGATTATATTCAGAGATGGCCATTCTGAGAAATATTTTAGGCAATATCTACATAAAAGCTTTTGTTCATTCAGATGCGACAATTT
This sequence comes from Argiope bruennichi, assembly GCF_947563725.1. Lineage (NCBI taxonomy): Eukaryota > Metazoa > Arthropoda > Arachnida > Araneae > Araneidae > Argiope > Argiope bruennichi. The sequence continues at coordinate 88,116,264 of NC_079162.1, forward strand.
CTTACTTGTGGAAAAGCACTCCGCTTCCAAAGCTTTTTGGAAATATAATGTTTAACCGTGTTTTAGTTTTGTTTGCTTTATTAACCTGCTGCCCTAGTATGTAAAATTCCATTTAGGGATTTTGGAATTTTACATACATCACTCGGTTTCATAAATACATTTGGTACACCTGGCAGTTAATTTTTTTTTCCATATATATCAGTCAGCAGAAAGTTTGTATCTGTGCTTTGTTTCTTTGCAACAAGCGAATAAATTTGAAATTCGTCTGTGAGTTGAAAACAAGAATTATGAAACACAAAATTGTCTTATCTGCAACATTATATTTTTTGGTTAGTTGTTATATCATAATGAAATATACCAGTTCAATTGCAAAAAGATTGAAAAGGGACGCGTTTTTTAGCGGGGGAGGGCAGGTAATAAGTAGTATAAAGCAAAAATCTTCTAGTTTAGAGGCTTCTCAAATTATTTGCTTAAGATAGCATAAGAAATATATTATCTAGTTCCTGTATTAAAAAAATCTGTATTTCTATCTATTCTTTAAATATTGGGATTCGACTGATAAATAACATGAAAATTTCAATTTTTTCTCATTTGAAAGCACTAAAACAACTATAAAATATTTCTTAATGAATAAATTATTTATTTTCTAGTTAAAGAACTGCAGAGCTTATTGAGAGATCATTATACCAAATTTGAATAAAAAATATGCATTAGATTTTTTATTTATGAGGGGTATTCCTAAGAAAATTCTACCAAAGATTACAATTGGAGAAAATAGTATCTAAAGATATAAAATACCATTAAAACGTATGTAAATTCAAATATAATAAAAATATAAAATAGCATTAAAACGTATGTAAATTCAAATATAATAAAGATATAAAATAGCATTAAAACTTATGTAAATTCAAATATAATAAAGATATAAAATATCTTTAAAACGTATGTAAATTCAAATATAATAAAGATATAAAATAGCATTAAAACATATGTAAATTCAAATATAAAATTCAATGTAATTTCTCTCAAACATAAAAATAAAATCTTGACGATTTTATAAAGAAATCTGCTCAAATATAAAGAATATTAAATAAAAAAAATTCCATAATTTCTCAAAAAATAACTTTTCAATGTAGTCACGTGCCTTAAGATGATAAAGTTGGTACGCTGATTGTCTTTCCATAACATGCAAGATGTAAGAATAGTTTTTGAAAAAAAAGGAAGTAATGGCTAATGCAATCGAATCAGATGAAAACAAGATAGAAAAAACAAACCTAAAACATTACTTAAGTACTATGCTTCCAGTAGAGGCTCATAATTTGTGATTATTATCGATTTTGGACATCTTATTTCAAAAAAGGGATGAAATCCATTTCTTGGAATAATATCTTTTTGTAATACATGATATCCATTATATCTTTAGAACACTGAAGTAGCACACTGTATCTTTTTTCTTTGTGACGTTATGCATTAATGGCAAAATTGCATTTCGTGATCTTGTTTCCAGTTTCTAATGGATAACTAATATATTGTATTTAATTTACTGAATGTTATTAAATTGTGAATTAGTCTTACAGATTTCTTAAATAGTATGTAGAAAGACATTTATATATATCTAGTGGTTCTAGTAAACATTTAACTAGTTCTTACATTATTTTTGTATGAAATATATTCAGTAATTGCCTAGAGATATCAACAGAGTAAATTAAATCATAATATCTATATTCGTAAATATGAGAGTTTTGTAACAATATCCGAATATCAAAGAATTCGCTAATTCATTAACTTAATAAATGAAAAAGAATTCTATTTGATATGAATTTCTCATCATTAAGTTTTTGTCCATTTGCAAATATTACACAATCCCAATTCATTAATTCGTATACCAAAAGGTATTTATATATATCAAGTGACTCTAGTAAGCATTTAACTAATGCTCACATTATTTTTGTATAAAATATATTCAATAATTGCCTAGAGATATCAACAGAGTAAATTAAATCATAATATCTATATTCGTAAATATGAGAGTTTTGTAACAATATCCGAATATCAAAGAATTCGCAAATTCATTAACTTAAGAAATGAAAAAGAATTCTATTTATATGAATTTCTCATCATTAAGTTTTTGTCCATGTACAAATATTACACAATCCCAATTCATTAATTCGTATACCAAAAGGTATTTATATATATCAAGTGACTCTAGTAAGCATTTAACTAATGCTCACATTATTTTTGTATAAAATATATTCAATAATTGCCTAGAGATATCAACAGAGTAAATTAAATCATAATATCTATATTCGTAAATATGAGAGTTTTGTAACAATATCCGAATATCAAAGAATTCGCAAATTCATTAACTTAAGAAATGAAAAAGAATTCTATTTATATGAATTTCTCATCATTAAGTTTTTGTCCATGTACAAATATTACACAATCCCAATTCATTAATTCGTATACCAAAAGGTATTTATATATATCAAGTGACTCTAGTAAGCATTTAACTAATGCTCACATTATTTTTGTATAAAATATATTCAATAATTGCCTAGAGATATCAACAGAGTAAATTAAATCATAATATCTATATTCGTAAATATGAGAGTTTTGTAACAATATCCGAATATCAAAGAATTCGCAAATTCATTAACTTAAGAAATGAAAAAGAATTCTATTTATATGAATTTCTCATCATTAAGTTTTTGTCCATGTACAAATATTACACAATCCCAATTCATTAATTCGTATACCAAAAGGTATTTATATATATCAAGTGACTCTAGTAAGCATTTAACTAATGCTCACATTATTTTTGTATAAAATATATTCAATAATTGCCTAGAGATATCAACAGAGTAAATTAAATCATAATATCTATATTCGTAAATATGAGAGTTTTGTAACAATATCCGAATATCAAAGAATTTGCAAATTCATTAACTTAAGAAATGAAAAAGAATTCTATTTATATGAATTTCTCATCATTAAGTTTTTGTCCATGTACAAATATTACACAATCCCAATTCATTAATTCGTATACCAAAAGGTATTTATATATATCAAGTGACTCTAGTAAGCATTTAACTAATGCTCACATTATTTTTGTATAAAATATATTCAATAATTGCCTAGAGATATCAACAGAGTAAATTAAATCATAATATCTATATTCGTAAATATGAGAGTTTTGTAACAGTATCCGAATATCAAAGAATTTGCAAATTCATTAACTTAAGAAATGAAAAAGAATTCTATTTATATGAATTTCTCATCATTAAGTTTTTGTCCATGTACAAATATTACACAATCCCAATTCATTAATTCGTATACCAAAAGGTATTTATATATATCAAGTGACTCTAGTAAGCATTTAACTAATGCTCACATTATTTTTGTATAAAATATATTCAATAATTGCCTAGAGATATCAACAGAGTAAATTAAATCATAATATCTATATTCGTAAATATGAGAGTTTTGTAACAATATCCGAATATCAAAGAATTCGCAAATTCATTAACTTAAGAAATGAAAAAGAATTCTATTTGATATGAATTTCTCATCATTAAGTTTTTGTCCATGTACAAATATTACACAATCCCAATTCATTAATTCGTATACCAAAAGGTATTTATATATATCAAGTGACTCTAGTAAGCATTTAACTAATGCTCACATTATTTTTGTATAAAATATATTCAGTAATTGCCTAGAGATATCAACAGAGTAAATTAAATCATAATATCTATATTCGTAAATATGAGAGTTTTGTAACAATATCCGAATATCAAAGAATTCGCAAATTCATTAACTTAATAAATGAAAAAGAATTCTATTTGATATGAATTTCTCATCATTAAGTTTTTGTCCATGTACAAATATTACACAATCCCAATTCATTAATTCGTATACCAAAAGGTATTTATATATATCAAGTGACTCTAGTAAGCATTTAACTAATGCTCACATTATTTTTGTATAAAATATATTCAATAATTGCCTAGAGATATCAACAGAGTAAATTAAATCATAATATCTATATTCGTAAATATGAGAGTTTTGTAACAATATCCGAATATCAAAGAATTCGCAAATTCATTAACTTAAGAAATGAAAAAGAATTCTATTTATATGAATTTCTCATCATTAAGTTTTTGTCCATGTACAAATATTACACAATCCCAATTCATTAATTCGTATACCAAAAGGTATTTATATATATCAAGTGACTCTAGTAAGCATTTAACTAATGCTCACATTATTTTTGTATAAAATATATTCAATAATTGCCTAGAGATATCAACAGAGTAAATTAAATCATAATATCTATATTCGTAAATATGAGAGTTTTGTAACAATATCCGAATATCAAAGAATTTGCAAATTCATTAACTTAAGAAATGAAAAAGAATTCTATTTATATGAATTTCTCATCATTAAGTTTTTGTCCATGTACAAATATTACACAATCCCAATTCATTAATTCGTATACCAAAAGGTATTTATATATATCAAGTGACTCTAGTAAGCATTTAACTAATGCTCACATTATTTTTGTATAAAATATATTCAATAATTGCCTAGAGATATCAACAGAGTAAATTAAATCATAATATCTATATTCGTAAATATGAGAGTTTTGTAACAATATCCGAATATCAAAGAATTTGCAAATTCATTAACTTAAGAAATGAAAAAGAATTCTATTTATATGAATTTCTCATCATTAAGTTTTTGTCCATGTACAAATATTACACAATCCCAATTCATTAATTCGTATACCAAAAGGTATTTATATATATCAAGTGACTCTAGTAAGCATTTAACTAATGCTCACATTATTTTTGTATAAAATATATTCAATAATTGCCTAGAGATATCAACAGAGTAAATTAAATCATAATATCTATATTCGTAAATATGAGAGTTTTGTAACAATATCCGAATATCAAAGAATTCGCAAATTCATTAACTTAAGAAATGAAAAAGAATTCTATTTATATGAATTTCTCATCATTAAGTTTTTGTCCATGTACAAATATTTCGCTATCCCAATTCATTAATTCGAATTCCAAAAGGTATTTGTTTATATCTAGTGGGTCTAGTAAGCATTTAACTCATTCTTACATTATTTTTGTATGAAATATATTCAATAATTGCCTGGAGATATCAACAGAGCATATTAACCCTTTAAAAGGCCATTTTTTCTAGTCATATTATGTTAAAATATTTTTAGGCTTAAAATTAGAATAAGAAAAGGGATTTAGCTTATTAGATAAATTTAATTTTATTTACTAATTAATTTGGTTAATTAATAATTAAGTAACAAATCAAGACACATCATTTTGTCTGAGATAAAGAACTGAAGCATTTAAGTTTCTAATTTACTAAAAAAATTTGTCAGAACTTATGCCAATCTACATAATTTCATACAAAGATTGATAAATTTGGTGGGAAGCATACTTCCCACGGCCCTAGAAAGGGTTAAATCACAATATCTATATCCTTAACTATGAGAGTTTTGTAACAATATCCGAATATCAAAGAGTTCGTTGATGCATTAACTTAAGAAAAGAAAAAGAATTCTCTTTAATGTGAATTTCTGATCATCTAGTAAGGTTTATCCATTTACAAATATTTCATAACCCAGTTAATTAATTGCTTTTTTTAAAAGTATATTTAGGACTCTCAAATTTTCGGTAGTTAACAAATGGCTACATATCTTTATAAAAATATTAACGAAGGAATGACTTATTTGGAAACTTTTATATTATTCATCCCTGATTCTTTTTTAAATAATTATTTCTACTGAACTTGAATTGATGTGAAAAAATATAAATGAATAAATAAATAATAAAATTGTCTGAAAATATTAAAATTGATTCTGTTTAATATGAATTTCTCATCATCTAGTATGGTTTGTCCGTTTACAAATATTTTAAAATCGAAGTTAATTAATTGCCTTTTTTTAAAGTGTTTTTATGCTATTTAATTATTGGTAGTTAACAAATGGCTACATTACTTTATAAAAACATTAATGAAGAAAAGACTTGTTAGGAAAATTGTATATTATTCGTGCTTGATTCTTTTCCGAATGATTTTTTCTTTTGAACATGAATCGATGTGAAAAAATCTAAATGAATAAATAAATAATGAAATTGTAAAAAAGTATTAAAATTTAAATTAGGGCAGATATAATTGATTCATTTGCACGAAGTAGGAAATCTTTTTCTAAACAGATTGATATTACATAATTAACATTACATTAAATAATTTTTTTAGAAAATAATGACAGCTTTATAGCCTAAATTTTTTTAAATTTTAGTGCTTAAAGCTCTCATAAAAATTCGTTTTAATATGATTCAAAATTTAAAAAAAAAAATTCGAAACTATTGAAACATGCCCTACTTTTTTTTTTTTTTTTGCTAGACTTCTGATGCGAGATTTTTGCTTACACTGTAAGTGTACATGATTGTAATTGCGTATGGGTGATACCCCTCACCCCCTCCATCATTTGCTGGTGTATTGTCAAAAGCTTATTTTAAAAAATGTTAAATTAACTCAAAATATACAGATGCTCATTTTTTAAGAAAAGAATATTGTTTAACTAACTCAAAATATATGGATGCTCATTTATTAAAAAAAGAATATTGTTAAACTAGCCCAAAAGATATGAAAGCTCATATATTACAAAAAAAAAGAACATTGTTGAACCAACTTAAAATAAATAGAAGCTCATTTATTAAAAAAAAGAACATTGTCAAATTAGCCCAAAATATATAAATGTTCATTTATTACAAAAAAAAAAGAATATTACTAAACTAACTCAAAATATAAGGATGCTCATTTATTTAATAAAAGCATTGTTAAGCTAGCCCAAAATATATGAATGTTCATTTATTACAAGGAAAAAAAGAACATTGTTAAACTAACTGAAAATATATGGATGCTCATTTATTTAAAAAAAAACATTGTTAAATTAACTCAAAATATATGGATGTTCATTTATTAAAAAAATATTGTTAAATTAACTAAAAATATATGAATGTTCATTTATTTAAATAAAGGAGCATTGTTAAACTAACTCAAAATACATAGATGCTCATTTTTTAAAAAACGAATATTGTTTAACTAACTCAAAATATATAGAAACTCATTTATTTAAAAAAAATTGTTAACCTAGCCCAAAAGATATGAATGCTCATTTATTACAAAAAAAAAAAAAAAAACATTGTTAAACTAACTCAAAATATATATATTCTCATTTATTAAAAAAAACATTTTTAAGCTAGCCCAAAATATATGAATGTTCATTTATCACAAGGAAAAAAAAACATTGTTTAACTAACTCAAAATATATAGATGCTCATTTATTTTAAAAAAAAAAACATTGGTAAATTAACTCATATATGAATGTTCCTTTATTTTTTTAAAAAAAAGGAGCATTGTTAAACTAACTCGAAATATATAGATGCTGATTAGAGAAGTAAAATTCTTGCATTTTATTTAAGAATATTAAAAATCTTTAAACATCAACAAAAAAACGATTTCAATCGTCCTGCGTAATTATTTAAGCAAAATAAAAGATTGTGCTAGATTTCCCTGACACATTTTGGATAAAGACCCGAAGTCTACGCACATAGCATAGATGTTAGTTCAATAGATGAAAATATTTCCAAAGTTCTTGAAATTGATGTTACTGGTGATGAAATATGGTGGTTTCAGTATTACTTTACAGCAAAGTGATAAAGCGTGGAAAGGGAGAACAAAAAAAACTAGTCACAAAAAAATGTAAAAATAAAAAATACATCCAAATTCAAAGCGATTATACTTGCATTTATAGTTCACAAAGAATTTTTCCAATAATTATTCGTGAGTAATATTTAAGTGTTTTAAAGTGATTTATGGTCATAATTCATCGCATTCGTCCAGAATAGCAGGGTGAAAACAGCAGCTGTTTGTTGTTCCGCTCAATTATGACGCCAACATTTAATGTTCGTAGATTTTTCAACAAAGTATAACATCTGCATGTTGAATCATAATTCGTAATTGCCTGATTTAGCACCCTGAGATTTTACTTTAATCCCAAAATTAAAAAAGAAATCAAAAGATGTTATTTTGATGTTATTCTAATCATGAAAATAACTCCGACGCGTGCTTTGGGGGGGGGGGGGGTATTTACAAAAATTATATTCGAATAGCTTCAAAAATAATTATTAAATCACTGTTATAAGTGTGTTAAAGCTAGAAGGCTTGTTTCGAACAAAAAAATAAATGAATAACTATTTCTTGATACTATTTCATTTTACAAACTCAGTTTTAGAATTTCTTTGAAACTCTTCGTATTTTGTATTAGGAGCCCCTTTTTAAATCATTCTTTTACGTTAAATCAACCAACAACTAAAATGGTTATTTCTGATTTCTTAACACGTTGACTACCGCGTGATTCGTCTATGGTCATACCTACTAATTAACTGTAACCGAACTATCTATTTAAATATATTACTCCTTCTCTACTATAGTTAAATGATAATAAAAAAATATCATCAAATTTGATAGATAGTCTGAATATAATTAGTAGATCGTGGCAGTGAACGTGTAAAAAAGAAATTATATAATATATATTGTTTGAGGGACGAAATAAAAAAAAAATCAGTATAGGATATCCGTATAATTTAACATCATCCCAAATTAAGAATTTAAATTTCATTTGACCTTGATTGGATTCTATCAAAAAATGACAAGAAAGTCCTGCAATTTCATATTTATGATCTTATGCAATTCATTTCTTTGCATAATTCATCTTCTAGAAAACGAATCATTCAAAAGTTAAAGTTATGAGTATTTTAAAATTCATAATTCACAGAGATTCCTTTATTTAAAGCATATATTAAATATAACATTGCTTAAAATGTTAATTCATTTTAACATTTCAGTAATCGTATTTAGGAGTTCAGGCATAGACAGAGAGTAAAAACAGAAATACAAAGAAAATTACTTTTAATAAAATATTTTGGACCTGTTTCTATGGTTTCAATCGCAATTATTTATTTTAGTGGAACTAAAGTCGTAAATTAATGCACTAAAAAAAGCCACCTTTTAGTGTACCTAAATAAGGACTTTTTAAAAAAGTAGACTAATAATTCTACCAAAAAACGCTTCACATTACGGCATAAACTCGTCAAAAGCACGTGCATTTTGTTCGTTGAATTATTTAATTAATTTGAATTTAATTTTCGAAGTATAAATTTATTCAGCAAATTTTTTTAAAACCGGTTTTTAACGTATAAATTTTATGAACTTTTTTCAAAAGAAGTGTATGTTTCGATGCATATTATTCAGAGAAATTACCGTTTTCATGCCCCCTGCTGTTTTACTAGCTCTCGGAGTGCAGGATATGATTGAAGATGTTATTCTCCAGGGCCTATAAATAACGTAATGAAAAGTTAACTCGTTTATTTTGTCTTACATATACTTACAAATAAAGACGACATATGCTATTTTGTATACCTATCAGTTGTTCTACAAAATGATCTCAATTCCTCTAATGCCAATAATTCGTTTAACGCAATCATAATATAAACTTAACTGTACATGGAATCTAAACACGCAACTTGTCGTTGCTCTCCTTGAAAAAGTGCGCATGCATGTGCTTGTCATTAGTATCCTACACATGAGTTACAACACTGCATTCACACTGTCAGGATTTGTATACTAATATGCAAATTTGTGAACTAATATGTCATATTTTTATATAATAATTTGCAAACTTTCTCGTATACGAAGTATAGAGAAGGCATTGGAATAGTCAAAAAAAAAAAAAAAAATTGAACTCGAGATTTTGACGAATGTCCACACTTCAGATCATTCACACTATCATGGTTTGTATCCTAATATTTTGTGGACTAATATGTCATATTTTTGCATACTAATTTGCAAACTTTCTCGTATACGAAGTATAGAACAAGCATTGAAATCATCAAAAGAAAAAAAATCGAACTCGAGATTTTGACGAATGTTCACACTTCAGATCATTCACACTATCATGATTTGTATCCTAATATACAAATTTGTGTACTAATATGTCATATTTTTGTATACTAATTTGCAAACTTTCTCGTATAAGAAAGAAAGCATTGGAATCGTCAAAAAAAAAAAAAAAATTCCAACTCAAGATTTTGACGAATGTCAACACTTCAGATCATTCACACTGTCATGATTTGTATACTAATACGTCATATTTTGTATACTAATTTGCAAACTTTCTCGTATACGAAGTATACAAAAAGCATTGGAATCGTCAAAAAAAAAAAAAAATCGAACTCGAGATTTTGACGACCGATTATTCACACTGTCATGATTTGTATACTAATATGCAAATTTGTGTACTAATATACAAATTTGTGTACTCATATGTCATATTTTTGTATACTAATTTGCAAACTTTCTCGTATAAGAAAGAAAGCATTGGAATCGTCAAAAAAAAAAAAAAAAAAAAAATTCCAACTCAAGATTTTGACGAATGTCAACACTTCAGATCATTCACACTGTCATGATTTGTATACTAATACGTCATATTTTGTATACTAATTTGCAAACTTTCTCGTATACGAAGTATACAAAAAGCATTGGAATCGTCAAAAAAAAAAAAAAAAAAATCGAACTCGAGATTTTGACGACCGATTATTCACACTGTCATGATTTGTATACTAATATGCAAATTTGTGTACTAATATACAAATTTGTGTACTCATATGTCATATTTTTGTATACTAATTTGCAAACTTTCTCGTATAAGAAAGAAAGCATTGGAATCGTCAAAAAAAAAAAAAAAAAAATTCCAACTCAAGATTTTGACGAATGTCAACACTTCAGATCATTCACACTGTCATGATTTGTATACTAATACGTCATATTTTGTATACTAATTTGCAAACTTTCTCGTATACGAAGTATACAAAAAGCATTGGAATCGTCAAAAAAAAAAAAAAAAAAATCGAACTCGAGATTTTGACGACCGATTATTCACACTGTCATGATTTGTATACTAATATGCAAATTTGTGTACTAATATACAAATTTGTGTACTCATATGTCATATTTTTGTATACTAATTTGCAAACTTTCTCGTATAAGAAAGAAAGCATTGGAATCGTCAAAAAAAAAAAAAAAAAAAAATTCCAACTCAAGATTTTGACGAATGTCAACACTTCAGATCATTCACACTGTCATGATTTGTATACTAATACGTCATATTTTGTATACTAATTTGCAAACTTTCTCGTATACGAAGTATACAAAAAGCATTGGAATCGTCAAAAAAAAAAAAAAATCGAACTCGAGATTTTGACGACCGATTATTCACACTGTCATGATTTGTATACTAATATGCAAATTTGTGTACTAATATACAAATTTGTGTACTCATATGTCATATTTTTGTATACTAATTTGCAAACTTTCTCGTATACGGAGCATAGAGAAAGCATTGGAATCTTAAAAAAAAAAAAAATCGAACTCGAGATTTTGATGAATGTCCACACTTTAGATCATTCTAAGTCAGATAAAGATATTTTTAGCATCACGTCTGACTGTGAACACGATAACTCAAAAATAATTTAGGCTAGATGGATGAAATTTGGTATATAGACTTTAGGCCAAACTTATAGATTTCTATCAAATGTTGGGCAAAATCTGTTCAAATTAAGTCTGCCTATCTGGTTGTTGAAATACAAGTGAACTCAATAACTTCAAAAACGGAAAGAGCTAGATAAATAAAATTTGGTACACAGGTTTATCATCTGAAATGTATATTCTAATCTAATTTACCAAGTAATTAATCAAATGTACCGAGATGTTTACTGCCTGGCTGTCTGTGCCTTCCTATGCATGTAAACGCATTAACCCATAAACGCAAGGACTTAAATCGACAACATTTGGTATGTCATATTGCGACTACAACTGTTATTCTCAGTCAAAGTTTGTTGGCTATCGATTGGAAAAAAGGCATCCAAAATTCTCATTTGCGCAATAGATTTAGTAAAAATATTAGATTCATGTCAAAAATCTGTATTTGCAATGCTTTTTGGCAATGCATTCGCGGCCTTACCGAAAGTCTCCAATTTTATTTCAGAGGGGAGGTTGCGAATAAGGCCTTTATTGGGAAGTATACGAGAAAGTTTCGTGAAGACAACTCCCGCTGGTTGAATAGAAAAAATTAGTAGTGGTCAGCAGAGTAATCGAAATTATACAGACTTATTTTAGGCTTAAAAGATTTTTTCATCACAATGGGCAACATATTTACTAGCAAGCATATAAAAATTAATAAATGATTTAAATAAAATGGATCAACTGTATTATAAATTCAAAAACCTTCATTACAAGTTCAATTAAACGCACTTTAGTAGTTCTAACGAAACGATTGATTCTATTGTAAACAGAAAACAAATAAATTTATCACAAAACAGATAATAAATAAATATAGTAAATTTTTATAAAACAGATAATAAATAAATATAGTAAATTTTTATAAAACAGATAATAAATTCAGTAAATTTTTATAAAACAGATAATAAATTTAGTAAATTTTTATAAAACAGATAATAAATAAATTCAGACAAAGTTTATGAACTGTTAAATAAGAGCAAAACCGAAAGTAAACAATTATTATAAAATGAAAAATTTAAAAGAAAAATCTTAACGATACAAATAAGAACTGTAAATATGCAATGGGTGACAAATTTGGCATAGGCTATCTTACTCAAAATCAACTATGTGCTGCAACGTAATGATCGAGTTACGGTTACAGATTAATTTTTCAAAGACAAACATGTTGATTTTCGAATTCAAACAGTGATGCTTCAATTTTTGAATTGTCTTAGATCATACAGTATCTCTCTAAACATCTAAAATTATTAATTGAATACGAGTTCAAGAATAATTTAAGAATAACACATCATACATTTGAATGGAAATGCAATCCATGGATGCAATGAAATCTGATGAATTTATAACTTGGGCCTCGTTTCTAAAGACAAAATTAGTTTGAGGCTGTTATCTTTTGTTATTAATGTAAAAATAAGAAATTTCTTAACTAACTATCTGCATTCTCATGTTGAAATTTCATCATGATCTGGCAATGAAATAAGATTAAACAATAAATGAGTGAAAAGCTGGAAAAGCTACCAAAGACAAGAAAGTAAATTTTCTATAAAATCCCGAAGAAAAAATAATACCGAAAAGCGTCATACAAATGTAATTTTTATTTAACCTTTTTCAAGAAATTCTGACGATAAGACATTTTAAGTAAATACAGGAAAATACTTAAAAAACAGTGCTCAAGCCTATCTGCTTTCAAATATTGCTTAATGCTGCTGTCCGTTAAAAGTGAACAGAAACATAACAAAGAAAAACGAGAAAGTCCTTTAAAAGTGAACATTATATCTAAAATTTTAGAAAATCGGATAAAAATAAGTAATAAAACCTGGAAGCAGAGGGGGTATTTAGTTAAATCCAACTTTAAAGATATTGGATTACTTAAAAGAAGTTTATTTAAGCCATAGAAAACTTTATACATTTCTTAGAATTTAAGTATTAAGGAATTTTTTGATTCCTAGAAATATATTTAAGTTATATCAAGTTCACTTGACATTTGTTTGAGCAATACTTTACACACTCCTATTACAGTTTTTCTTCTTATAAGGATTGCACAGTCGATTTGTTCTCTTCCATAATTGCCATCGGCAATTTATTTATCTTAGATATAGTAAAGCTCTAATTGTTTGTCTTTCAAAGGATAGACGAAAAAAATTAAAATACAAACTAATCGGAATTTTAGTAAACAACTTTGGCTGTGGCAAATTAAACACTACTAAAGTAAATTTTTAAAAAATGTATGCCTAGTACTACTATATTATTTAATAGTATTTAAAACAATCAATGAATTTTAAAAAAAAATTCTTTAAAATTTCAAACTCAGACCTTTATTGCATATTTTGAGTATTAATTATACACTTCTTATTTTGTGTGATTCATATGCTTGGAATCAAGAGTTTCATTAAAAACATAAAGCTTTAATTGATGTCTAATATTATGATTGTCTGTGAATTGCTACTTTATTAATAAGTTGTAATACAACTTATTAATAAAAAGCTTCTTAAAAAAAAAGACAGAATATTTTTTTTCCTTGCTCGCTTATATTAATTCCAAACAATTAATTTATTTATTATAAATTAATTAATTAACTATTAATTCATCGACTGTGAATAATCGAATTCCGAAATCCGATATCGCAACTCACATAATCCTCCTAAGTGATCTCTGCTCACAAGAGATTTGAATCTTCCTCAAGACCAATAACGAGGTAAAAATAAAGCTTGTAGTCGTATAAATGAATGAATCGGGACTTTGATGGAGCGACTTAAAAATATAAATGACGTATAAATGAGAAATATATAAATCAATTTATTCATTAATTATTATTAACTAACTATTATTAATTAACTATTAATTCATCGACTGTGAATAATCGAATTCCGAAATCCGATATCGCAACTCACATAATCCTCCTAAGTGATCTCTGCTCACAAGAGATTTGAATCTTCCTCAAGACCAATAACGAGGTAAAAATAAAGCTTGTAGTCGTATAAACGAATGAATCGGGACTTTGATGGAGCGACTTAAAAATATAAATGACGTATAAATGAGAAATATATAAATCAATTTATTCATTAATTATTGACTAATTAATTAACTAATAAATCCTCGATTGTGAATAATTCCAAAATCCGATATCATAGTTCACATATTCCTCGAAAGTGATCTCTGCTCACAAGAGATTCGAGTCTTCCTCAAGAGCGAAAACGATATAAAACCGAAGCTTTGCGTCATATAAACGAAGTACTTTATAATTACGAATAAAGCGAGACTTTGATGGAACGACTTATAAATATCAATGACGTATCGATGAGAAATGTGTAAATGAATTTATTTATTAAATAATTAATAATTTATCCAGTGTGAATAATTCCGAAATCCGATATCACAGTTCACATATTCCTGGAAAATGATCTCTGCTCACAAGAGATTCGAGACTTCATCGAAAACAACGTAAAACCAAAGCGTTGCGTCATATAAACGAAGTACTTTATAATTACAATGATTACGAATGAATAGGGACTTTGATGGAACGATTTATAAATGTAAATGACGTATAAATGAGAAATATGTAAGCAGTGCTGCTCTTTATTTCATCCAAGTTTCTATTACTCCGTTTTCAAGGCACCGCAATTTAAAACAATGCTGAGATGTTAATAAATTAATTTTTTGACAGAATCAAAAAATTGATATTATTTCACATAAATATAATTTGGTCTCATGACTGACCATATAAAATTGTAGGAAACAGTCATATTATCGTTCCCTTTTAAAGTAACTCTAGGGCTATTTTCTGAAGGAATTCATAATTTTGAACCGCGGTCAGATGAAGAAGAAATCACCTGGACAGGCACCTCCCTCTCCAAACTTCCGCAACATACCAAAAAGAGCTTGCATACATAGCGGTTCTTTTTGAAATCGAGAAACCTTTGGTCGCGAAGCCACCATCTAGCCACCCCGACCATGGCAAAAGAGTAAATTCACTCCGCATCAGAATGGGCCGCATCAGTTTAATTTTGGAATCGCTGTAAGATTTACGGAAGGGAATAAAGACTGACTTCACAGTTCAAGTAAGGCATCTTGCAATTAGATATTAGAAAACGAGCGAACTTATTTTCAGTACATGACTATGGCCGTTACATGAAATATCATAATTATATTTCTTCTTACTCTTTATTAATTACTTTTTTCTTCTAATAATCTAATTTCATCTCTTTTTTTTGTTTCCATTTTATTTTTATAAAAGAAGAAATTTTATAAACTTCATTTAATGTTGTCTTGTCTGAACTCTTTAAAGGGTCATTTTTTTCTAGCAATGGTATATTGAAATATTTTTAGGGAAGAAAAGTGATTCGATTAGCTTATTAGATAAATTTAATTTGTTTTATTAATTAATTTGGTTAATTAATAACTTTGAATCAAATAAGAAGCATCATTTTATCTATGAAACATCTAGCTTTCGGTTTTGTTCAAAAATTTTTGGAGAACTTATGCCAACCTACATTAGTGCTTACAAAGATTGATGATTTTGGTGGTAAGTATCATCTCTGGCTTTAAAAAGGGTTAAAACAACATTTCAGATGCTATTTTTTTACTTTGAATTTAATTGATTTTGGAAATAATTTAAATTGATTAATTCTTTCTTCTTATTAAGAACAGAGTCTGAAAATTTCAACATCTTATTATGTAAAATTCTATTATTATTTTATTAGTATTTAAAAATGCATTCCATTTTATAGTCTTCTTACCATTTTGCTTTAATATAAAAAAAATAATGTTACCTTAAATATAAGTTTCAAGAATTATAATTAAGGAGTTTCTAATGGAAAATGGGAAAACATTAAAGTAATATGACTTATAGAAATTTATTAAGTTTACATATAACTGCAAAAAAAAAAAATCAATCACATGTTTTCAGATTCAAAGATTTCAAAAATTTCTATACTTTTAAGCATAATTTTTTTCAGTGTAAGTATTTACAAAAATTAACTGAAAATCGTCATAAAAATTAAAAGTCATGATGAAAACAATTTCCAAATGATTTTCAAATAAAATTAAATAAATATTTGTAAATTCTACTTAACCGGATTGTAAGAGCAATTTAGATAATCACGATTTTTCCCCCTCACTTCTTCACTCACTAAAACTTCACTACTTACACTCAAAATTGTATAAATTTAACTTTAAGTTTGAGAATTTAAAAATTAGATAAATAAAAATGTCTTAAATAATGCAAAAATTTTAATAAAATAGATTTAATTTTTTTTTTTTTACAATTTTAAAGCACAACTCCCCTAAAAGGATTGTTGTTGTTGTTTATAATGCACTTGCCATGGACAAGCTCGCTGACGAAATCAGCGATTTTAAGCCAAGGGAGCGTCTCTTGTTTTAGTAGCGCCAAATAGGGCCAAGAGTACGTCTTAGCTACTCATGCATCACATTCGCTTCCACAACCCCTTTTTACGGGGGGGGGGCACATTCACACGTATCACAGATATAACATATGAAGAACAACCATGCCCGAACCGGGACTCGAACCCAGATCACGGGAAAGACGCGCTACCTCTATGCCACTACGCCGACCCTAAAAAGATTCGTTTAATTTAATATATTAACATCCCGCTTGAAAGTAACACTAGAACTACAGTGGTGGCCAAAAGTGTGGACATTTTTATAAAGTTTCATGTTTTTCAACTTTGCGTGCTTGTAGAATATATTAATTTTCACTTAAATACAAATTTTTATATATGAAATTGAAGGTAATTTAATGTAGAATTTAATAACAAAAACAGTATTACAATATCTGTATTACAAAAAAAGTTACGCTCATTTTAGTAAGATCTATCTTAGATTTGCATTTTTTTTAAAGTGATACTTACACAATCAATACTTAGTAGAATAACCCTTATTTTTTAAGACAGCTTCACAGCGTCTTTTCATCGAGTGAACGAGTGTTTGGAGTTCATCTTTCGTAATCACATGATGCCAAGAATCAATTATACATTCAATAAGTTGTCTTTTATTGGATGGACGTTTTTTTCGTACAAGAATTTTCAAACGTCGCCACAAATTTTCAACTGAATTGAGATCAGGTCTGTTCCCTGGCCATGGTAATACATCTATGCCTTTATTTTGAAACCATGCTTTGCATACTTTTGCTGTGTGGCATGGAGCTCAATCCTGCTGAAAAATAAATGGTGCTTTGTTGGGGAAGAAATCCCTGATGGAAGGTATCAATTTTGGTTCCAGGACAGTTTCGATGTATTTTTTAGCATTCAGGATGCCATCAATCACTTGAATTCGGCCCACACCATCTGCAGACATACATGCCCAAATCATGGCATTTGTTGTTGTTTTTATAGTTGCTTCAATGCAATCAGGATGAAGCGCTTCACCTACTCTACGTCTCACGTATTTTCTACCATCACTACCAAAGAGCGATATTTTAGTCTCATCGCTCCAGATTATTTGCTTCCATTCATTTTCTGACCATTTAATGTGTTCTTTTGCCCACTTAACTCGTTTTTCGCGTTGCTTTTGATTTAAATATGGTTTTTTCCTTGGAATTCTATCTTGTAGTCCAAATCCTGATAACCTTCTTCTTATTGTTCTTGAACTTTCTGCAATACCCGCTGCATTCATTTCACATCTAATGGCATCTGATGAAATTTTTCTATCTTGAAGGCATAGCCGTTTAATTTTTCTATCGGCAGTAGCACGTGCATTTTTTTCGGCCTGATTTGGCCTTATTTTCCACTGATTTCGTTTTGTCATAACGTAAACAGAACTTTCATACACCAGAACAAGTCACTGAACCACCGACTTGTCTTGCAATTTCAGCATAAGAGAGGCCATTTCTCTCAATATGACAATTCGGCTTCTTTTTGTAGATGTCCAATCAGTTCTTCTTGTTGGTGATTAGTTTAATTAAAAAAAGACTTAAAATATCCAAAAACAGCAATACTCTATTTAATTGTACTAGTATGCATCATTCTGCAAAATATTTCCACAACAATAACTCTTTTACCATCCAAATAACCTAAACTATAGTTACAGATATTTGATGGGTCCCCAGAACAGTGTTTGTGATTGGTTAGTACGCTTTTATTACAAAACACGTCATAATTCAAAACCATTTGTGTTTGTTTCTTCTACTAAAATGAGCGTAACTTTTTTTGTAATACAGATATTGTAATACTGTTTTTTTATTAAATTTTAAATTAAATTACCTTCAATTTGATGTATAAACGCTTGTATTTAAGTCAAAATTAATATATTCTACAAGCACGCAAAGTTGAAAAACATGAAACTTTCAAAAAATGTCCACACTTTTGGCCACCACTGTATATTGTAATGGTCTTCCTAATTTTGAACTATGGTCGAATGTCGAGGACGATGCTTGAATTACCATTCCCTTTTCAAAATTTCGTACCACACTAGCCCGAGGTTGCTTGACTCACGATATCATATTTAACCTGTAGTAGACCCGCATACATCATGGAGGGTTTCATGCTTGAAACCCTCCATTTTCAAAACTGAGGCTTATGCAGAACAGGGAAGAGCACGTAAAAGAACTTTTTATAAAATAGTCTTTTTTTTTTATGTATAAACTATTACAAAGCAATTAATGTCACAATTTTAATAGAAATTAAAATTTATATTACAACTTTTCATTTATCATTTTGGATATCAAATCTGAACTATTCCTGTTTATTTTATAATTAATGGAATTTCATGTTGATTTTCAACATATTATAATCTTTGGGAATGAAATTATTTCACTTCATTTCGTTATCCCAAAGTGTGTAAGTCCTTCGTAAAGGAAAGTTGTATGTTTTTTTTAAAATGATGTTTGTATTTAGTACTTTCATTACCATTTAAATTGCTTGTACAGTATTTTATTATTCTTAAAAAAATATTTTACAATGAATTTTGCGTGATATTTCGTCTTTTTTTTCACTAGGAATAATTGCAAGATGGACGACATTATATATTTAGGAGAAGTGAGGGTGAGTATTTTCAATTATTGTGTTATTTCTTCTGTGTTAGAAATTAATTTTTTTATTTAATCGGCTTAAAAATTATCCTAACTATTTAATCTGTTTAATAGCTTTATCAATGCATGCTGTACAACGAAACGATTCTTTGAGTACTTGAGTTGCTTATCTGCTGTGTTTCTTGATGAATTTGCTTATTTAATATGTATGAAAAAATTCATTTTCATCTGCCAACCTATTAATAATAAGACTTCATTTCAGCAAACACTTTGCATTTCAAACAGCTTTCCGATCTTTTGTAAAATTTTACCACGAAATATCTTGTATGCACAACAAATCATATTTGCATTTCTTATCGGCAAATTGCATTATAAAATCTTCTTGAAAGTCAACTATAAAATATTCTTCCCAGTAATGCGCAGTATTCTAAAAAGAGACATAATTCAGTTCATTATTTCCCAAAGTAGACCTGAAAGGATTAAACAGGAGCGAAGAAATTGAAAATTAGGCATTCATCTTTTACTATATAGTTTCACCAGTCAACTGTGTGAATTCACATTACCATAGCGTTGAAAACGGACGAAAATAAATATCGTCTCATCTTCACTTTCAGTTTGATTGCAAAAGGATAAAGAGACCTTCGATCCAAATTTCTAAGATTCGTTCTCTTTTTGTTGAGCACCTTAGAAAAGTCTTCTGTTCTGTATGATAACTTGTGAATTCTTAGTGACTAACTTGTATTTGTTCAAATACCCGAAAGAAAATTTCTATAACTATGTAATGCGTTTCTAAATCTGTTTCTGACAGATAATTCCCTTTTCGGAGCGGGGGGGAGGCTTTCAACTTCGAAATTTCGAAACATATTTTCATTTTCAATTTTTAACCGTTTGAGATTTTTGATCCCCGCAATCCTTACAAAAGGAATTTCAAAAATCCATTATCACTGTATTGAAAGGGAATCAGAGTTTTAAGACTTCAATAAAAGATAGCAAAAAATAGTTCAATAAAAGATCAAAAAATAGTGACATGTTTTCCACTATTTTTGCTATTTTTCTTCCTGGCAATTTCTTCAACATTAAGGCTTCTAACGAAGACTTAGTCTTTCTAAAAATTTTGAAAGGGAAGCCATTAAATCTAACTTTTAAGAAATATAGCTAGTTAATCTTTTTCATTTCGAACTATCTATTAATAATTATTTTAATCTACGCCAGTCTACGTCATTTGATTCAAATACAGAATAATACGGCTAATTTTCTATGAAGGGGCGAAAATCGAGTCTGTCTCATCTTATTCAAGATATCTGATTACCCGATATATAACGAATCATTGATACTCAAACGTTTTATTGAAAGTAGAATAATTTTTATAAAAAATAAATATTTAATAAAAAGATAGCAGTTGTTTCTCTGCATTTTGAGAACAAGCAGCCTTCTCGCTACCTTGGTCAACTCGTTAAGAATGCAAAATGAATTACTAACTATTTTGGCATGATATTTGCATTGCATTATACAAAATGGGAATACATTGTATTTCGAATTATAATTGCTGCTATTTCTATCCTCGTTTTAGTTTAAAGGTTTTTAGGAAGTAATAAATTAATTTCGAAATAAAGATTATGACCTTTAACAGTACTGACGTATAAGATATAAAAGTAAAAACCTCGTGTTAAAATTTAAATATGTTGAAATTGTGACATCACACAAAAAAAAACTCCGCTTAAGCAATTTTAAGATTGATTTCACTAATTTAGTTTTATCATATTAACTCCCTGTCTTCAAGCAACACTAGGGCTATTTTAGGATTGTCCACATAGTTTTGAACAATGGCCAGATGATGACGACGACGACGCCTGAGCTGACATCCCCTTATCCAAACTTCTGAACCTTTTCAAAGATAGGACATTTTGACTCGACGGATTTATGGAGAAATCGGGTTTCGAACCTACAACCCTTCACATCCGAAATCAAAACCCTTTTACAAGGCAACTACGGTCCCGTTCAGAGTTTATGCCTGCTATAAGTATCAATAATAAAGTTTAAATGAGAGAGGGAGAAAAAAATGATGATTTCTTTTTATCATATTTAGTATGCACTGGTGTATACAAAAAAGATAATTGAAAATCATAATAAGCTAGATGAATGAAATGCAGTGTAAGTTCCTGACACCCCAGATACAGATCTGTTTCCAAACCAAATCTCTTTTTAGATTTTGTATAATCTCTTAAGCCTTTTTGACCACAATTAAGCCAGATCATTCTATGTGATTTAGTTTTAGTTTAGTTATATCAGCATCCCGTTTTAAAACAACGCTAGGGATATTTTGGGATGGTCCTCATAATTTTGAACCGCGGTTGGATTACGAGGACGACACTTGAGCTGGAACTCACTCTCCGAACTTACGATCACATTAGTGAGAAGATGTTTGACCTCGATGGATTTAACATGCACCAGTCCCACTAGCATGGCGGTTTTTCTGTGGAATTGACTTTCGACCCTTGAGTTCTCCAATACCAAAGTCGAGATCGTACAATCAGACCACCATGACCCCTATTGTATGAAGAGCACAGAAAAATGTTCAGGGGAAACCAGTATTTTTTTTTTCGCTGACCCTGAATGAAGATACCTTGGTTCAATTCCTTCTTTTTGAATAGTTTAAGGGGCAAACTGCTGCTATTTAAAGCAATGTTCACGTTAAGCCAGTAATGTTATATCAATAAAATCACGCATTGCAGAAAGCGGCAAGTACTTGTTCCGAAAGCAGTGTTGCCATTACGTTACATATTATTCATGGGCTGCGGTGGCCTGGTGGCAAGGTCTTGGTTTCAGATTCAGGCTCGAATGGAAGTGGAGAGCTTCATGTTTGAGTCCCAGTTACACCCAAGAACGGTTGGATAAGCGGGTCTGGTATACGCTAAATCCTTCGGGACCAAACATCATCAATCTGGTGTGGTTTGGCAGTTTGGAGAGCAGGTTGCCAGGTGTCGTCCTCGTCATCTGACCGCTGTTCAAAATTACGAGATCCGTCCCAAAATATCCCCCATGTTAATTTAAAACGAGACGTTAATATAACTAAACTAAACGCATGATTCATTTCCAATTATTTTTACTTTATCATATACGAAATACGCAAAGTATTGTAATCATAAAAAAAAATCGAACACAATATGTCAAAAAAAATACAATGTATTCCTTTTAATATATATTTCTTTCAATCAATCATTTTTTTTTCTTTCTTTCTCATATACGAAAAGAAATTATCCACAAAAAATTCGACTTCGAACTTTTGACGAATCGCCATGTTTCAGATTTCCATGAATCCGTGAAACATATTTTCTGCAATTGAGTCAGAATGTGAAAACGATAACTCAAAACACTTTCAGCTAGATGGTCGAAATTAAGTACATGGACTTAGCCTCAAATTTATATATCTCTATATCCAATTTTGAACTAAATCTGTCAAAAAGTTGATTGTCTGTCTGTCTGTACTTTCAGAAGCATGTAAACGCAATAACTCGTAATTGCAATCCATGAAATTTGGTATGTGATCTTGTGATTACAAATGTCAAATTCTGGTTTCAATCGATCGAAAAAATTACGCCCAAAATACATATTCAGTTTTCGACTATATATGTATTAACCGCATGTCAGGGATTAATCGTCAAAGATCGCAGCTAAGTTAAAAAAAATATGCTAGATTCACGCTTAAAATCTATATTTCGTAACTATTGTTCGCCAATGCGATGCAAGGCTTTCGCGGCCTAAACCAAAGTCTTTATTTATTATTATTATTATTTTTTCATATATGAAGTATAGAGAAAGTACTGTAATCGCCGAAAAATTCGAACTTGAGACCCCTAGTTTCAAACCTCCCCGATTTTGAAAAAACATTTTTAGTGCTATGTCTCTCTGTCTATCTGTCCTTAAACCTGATAATTCCAAAATGCTTTGAGCTATACAGATGAAGTTTGGTATATGGTCTGACGACCAAACTTGAAAATTTTTGTCAACTTTTGAACAAAATCCATTCGCGGGGTGTCTGTCTATCTGCCTGTTCAATTACAATTGAACTCTATAACATCAAAACGAAAAGAACTAGATAAGTAAAATTCTATGCACAAATTTAGCATCTAAAATATAGGTTCTCAAATTTTGAACCAAATCTGTGAAAAGATTGACCGTCTTTCGGTATATACTTTTGCATGTACGTAAATATAGTAACTTATAAATGGTATGATTTAAATCAATGAAATTCAGTGTCTTGTTATAACTGTAATCCTGTATCAAATTTTGGTTTTATTCTGTCACCAAAAGGGCGTTCAAAATAAATATTTGTACGATAGTTTCAGTAAAATAGTTAAATTCGTGTCAACGATTTATATTTTATAACTATTGTTCGCTAATGATATGCAAGGCATTTGCAGCCTATCCCAAAATTCATAATTTTATGCAGGGGAGAAAGGAATATCTCTTTTACTAGAGAGTATACAATAAAGTTTGCGGGAGACCCTTCTTGTTGGTTAGTAAAAACTTTTGCCAATAGGTCCCTTTAAAAATTGATTATTGAATAAAAATTTAAGAATGAAGAAATTATAAAAACAATGAATCTATTGCGTATAAACAATTAATCTGTAGCATATAAACAATTAATCTATTGCGTATAAATAATCGGACTGCGTTGCATCTATGGGTGAAGGAACCCTCACATACTACCCACACAAAATTCCGCTGTAGATTTCTAAAGGATAAGCTTCAATGCTATCAGATATTCAGGACACATCTTTACCTGAAAACGGGTGTCAACGATCTTTCCATGCCTCTTAGGTGTCGATGGGAAATAGCATCTGAACAACCTCGGAAGGAAATAAATATCTTCATTGGAGGAAAAATACAAAATTGAAAAAAGGACAGGAAATGAATGCTTTGAAGAACCTTTTTCATTAATTATATCAAGGAAAAGAAATAATTTATTATCAAAATAATAATACTAATGAATGAATGAATAAAGAGTTGCAAAAGATGAAAAAAATAGTAGAAATTATTGTTAATATTAAAATTATAAATTCAGATTGCGGATCTGCCAAAAATTTGAATTGAAACCAGATTTTAAAATATCAAAAAATATTATAGAATTATATTTTAATAAATTGAACGAGTGCCTTTCTGAAGAACTATTTAAATTATAAATTCAGAATGCTGATCTGCCAGAAATTTAAACTAAAACAATATTTTAAAATATCAAAAAATATTCTAGAACTATATTTTAATAAATGGAATGAGTGCTCTTCTAAAGAACTACATAAATTATAAATTCAGAATGCGGATCTGCCAGAAATTTAAACTGAAACAGAATTTAAAAATATTAAAAAACTTTGTAATATTATAACGGCAACATTTTCATATTAATGTAGTCATCTGGAATACAGCACTACAATTTTTCAAAAATGATTTTTTTTTCAATCTGGTTTTTGGGCTAAGTTACTTCATAGAGAATTAAAATTTAACTTTGTAATTTTATCCTGTAAGCCAACGATGATAAGCTTTCTAACCTTCCTTTTATCGTTTAGATAATAATATTCATTGGCAAGATGCCTTCGCTCTTGGTTTCGAAACGCTGAATAACTAACTGTAAATAACTAACAAAAGCATTCAGCTGTCAAAAACCGGTTTTTTGAGGGGGGAAAAATTTGTTCTTCAGACAAACAGCAATTTCAAAATTTTGGCCACCTTTTGGACATTTTCAATATGATTTCATTTCTGTTTACAGCAAACTCAAAAAGCACTAAAAATGAGTAAAACAGCTGTTTATTACAGAAAAAAAAAAAAAACAGCTTGTTCTTCAAAAAATTTACGAAATGTGGTCACTTTTCCGGTTTGAAAATAAACTAATTCTCTATAACAGATTCATAGTAGTACCATTTAATTTCATATGAATTTTTACTCACTTCGGCACCTTTTCATTTTAAGGCTTAGTATTAGACATTTGTAATTTATCAATATCAGCTATTTTTAAAAACAGGAGTTTAGCTTAGTTATATTAACGTCCCGTTCTGAAGCAACACTAGGGCTATACTTTGAGGAACTTCATAAGTTTGAACCTTAGTCAGAGGACGATATCAGCACATGTGCCGGAGCCCCCTCTTCAAGCTTGGATACAGCGACGATGGATTTAAGATGCATTCACTCACATAGGGTAGTTGCGGCCACTCCGAGGCGACACATGATCCTGTATAGTTAGTTTAATGGTATTATTCACCCTTTCGTGCCTCAACGTCACGTACTCTTTCCCCAAAAGAGCACCCCGGTTTTATTCAGGAGCAAACTCCCATTGAAATAAATGACAGATTTCATAAGTATTTTGTTTCTCACGCGTATTCGGGCTAGATGGCCACCCATCACAAACTCCCATTCTGATGCTTATTTTTTTTTTTTTTTAAATTTAGAATATCTTTTTATGCATGCTTTCCAACAAAAATTTCATTTAGAATTTGCTCCTTCTACGCTTCGTTTGCTTTGGCATGAAATTTGCACTTTTACAGCAAATATTACTTAAGTCATCGTAATAATATATGTTGTCTTTCTATATTCTGTTATTTATAGTGCTTATATTGTTTGTAGAAAATATAATACAAAATTACAATTGGGTTATTTTAAAGTAACCTGTTGA
Organism: Argiope bruennichi; assembly: GCF_947563725.1. Classification (NCBI taxonomy): domain Eukaryota; kingdom Metazoa; phylum Arthropoda; class Arachnida; order Araneae; family Araneidae; genus Argiope; species Argiope bruennichi. The sequence continues at coordinate 88,142,585 of NC_079162.1, forward strand.
GAGTTATTGATGTTTCAAATCATTTGAATGTTATTCGGAATATAAATTTGTAATTGGTTTTGGTTTAGCTCATTCACAATTCACATTCAATTAATTTTAACAAATGTGAATTTTACTTTTTATGTGATTAGTTTTAACTAATAACACTCATACACATAATACTCATATGTATACTCATATACATAATAACACATATTTGTTCTTATGTTATATTACCTTATTTTATTGCCCAAGTATGTAAATTTATTCACATTACCAAGCTATCATATTTACCGATATATATGTATGCACATTTATGATTAAGCGTATTTGTATTATCATATGCACAATTTCTCTTACATGTTACATCGTTGTATAGATCTTTCATAAGGTACATACTTTGTTACATATTGTAGATCTTTTCATAAGGTACATACTTTGTTACATATTGTAGATCTTTTCATAAGGTACATACTTTGTTACATATTGTAGATCTTTTCATAAGGTACATACTTTGTTACATATTGTCGATCTTTTCATAAGGTACATACTTTGTTACATATTGTAGATCTTTTCATAAGGTACATACTTTGTTACATATTGTAGATCTTTTCATAAGGTACATACTTTGTTACATATTGTAGATCTTTTCATAAGGTACATACTTTGTTACATATTGTAGATCTTTTCATAAGGTACATACTTTGTTACATATTGTAGATCTTTTCATAAGGTACATACTTTGTCACATATTGTCGATCTTTTCATGAGGTTGCACACAATATCAATGAATTATTTTTGTGTAATATAAAGTGCATATTGTCTGCACAGAAAATTTCTCCATTTGTATATTCATAGTATTTATTGATCTTTTAATTGGTTTTTTATACGAGTGTATGTGTTACTGAATTTAATGGTTTATTTGACATAATTTTAATAGTGTTAGTTAAATAACTCGATATATCATCTAATTTTAACACCATTTGGCCTAAAATATTTGCGCAAAGGTAGACAGATCTATCTTATTTTATTTTCGCATTTCGTTGTTAATGGAAAGAAGATTCGTTGATAAATTTGAGTTAACAGTTTCGAGAAAAAAAATTACCAAAGTTCTGTTAATAACTTGAATATACTAAAGAATTCCCTATTATGAAATTTAAAAAATCATAAGTATAAATATATATTATGAGTATTATTATCAAAAGCCTCTAAATTATCACTAAAAAAGAGACATATTGTGTAAAATAGAACTTTATTGACATTCTAATAAGAGACTAAAAATATGCAAAATCATAGACATTTTCAAAGATATTAAATAGTACTCATCTGATCTAAAACATTAATAATTTTCAACTAAAAGTATAAAAAAGCAGTTTCGACCTTTTATTATGATGCTTTGTAGATAAAAAACATTATAAATTGTGTTATAAAAAAAAATACACGTGTTGACATTCTAAGGTGGGAATGATAATGAACAAAATCACAGCCAATCTCAAAGATATTAAATTAAGAATTAAATAATTAATTAAATATTAAATAATTAAATAAAAATAATAAATAATTATGTAAATGAAAAGTAATCGATGAATAATAAATAAATATATAGATGAAAAATGATAAATAAATGAATCAATAAATTGAATAATAAATAAATATATAGATGAAAAATGATAAATAAATGAATCAATAAATTGAATAATAAATAAATATATAGATGAAAAATGATAAATAAATGAATCAATAAATTGAATAATAAATAAATAAATTGAATATTAAATAATTAAATTAATAAATTAAATATTTAAGTAAATTGTTTAAACAATACTCAAATGATCAAGAAGATAATAATTTTCACCCACTTATAATAAAAGAACTATGATTACTTGTTTTTATTATGCTTCATAGATAAAAGAAAAAATTCAAATGGATGCAGTGATGTAAAAAAAAAAATTTGCTTGGTGCAAAAAATATACAAATAAAGAATAAAAACGAAACATATTAAGAAAGCACCAGATAATGATTTACAAGTTGATAAAAAGTAATAATTTCGGTCAAAAAATTTCAAAAATGAAATGCAATTAAATCTGAAATTGTTACAATTTCAAATCAAAATAACGTATCAAAAACAACTCACTGTTAATAAATACATTTTAAAAGAATGAGCAAATATTTAGTTCATATATAATGTAATTATTTGAAAAAGCGTTTAAAAAAATTTAAATGATTCAATAACTAAGAAAAATTTATGTTAGTGACCATCTATCTACATGGAGAGGAAACAGAATTTAGAACATACCCAGAACAATATAGAAATTTGTGAAATTGTTGATCTTCCAGATAAAATCAAATGCTTCAAGTTAGAAGCATTTGATCAATGTGCAGTAGATGCACATTGATCATTTTCATTAAATCAAAATATAAAAATACAATCGGTTTTTCCCCATTTTTGCATAAGTACATTAAATTTAATGTCATAAACAAAGTTAAATATTTTTTTTGTTTTGTTTTTAATTCTTAAAATTGCTTTCCATGCACATCTGAAAAAGTAAGTTACAGAAATTGCTGAAAAGTTACAGAAATTGCTAAAATTTGAAGTTGTCTGTATAGGTACTAAACAACACTTTTAATCATTGTTAGGTAGTACATAATAAATTGATGATAAGGATTTGCATTAAATAAGTTTTGATTTTTAATAACAACATTTAAAGGGTTTTTTTATAGGATGTATATAACAGTAGGTAATAAGGAAATATAATTTATCATAACACTAATTGTAAGTATTTTGCATGTTACAAAATTGTTTAAAAAATTAAATATAGAAACTTTATATGTAATAATAATTAGACATTGACAGAATTCAACCAGTTTGCAGTCTAAATGTTTGCATTAAATTCATTATAAGTGATTGATTTTAAAACGATATTTAGCTGAAATGTTTTGAATGTTGGATAATTTTTTGTTTAAAGAATAAGATTTATGCCACTTATATTGCTTGCTTACAAAAAGAGATTAAAAATGAATGCACATTTTGTGAAACATAATATGCAATCTATAAAGTCATTAATAAATATTTAGAGAATTTGCAAGTTGCATGTAAGGATTCAAATTAAAAGGTGTGTAGCAATTTTCAAAAATGTATTATGTAAGTTTGGCATTCTATAAATGAAACAGGGACAGGGGAAAAAAAGAAAACTAGCTTTGTATATAAGTATTTTATTAATATGTGCCTTAAAAATTTTTTTAAAGTAGGAAACAAAATTATACTATGCAAGTTTGGCATTCTGTAAATGAGACTGAGTCAAGAAAAAAAAAATAACTAAAGAAAAACCATATTTTGGCAACTAGTATTGCCTACAATTATCTTATTAATATGAGCATTAAAAATTTCTTTTCAGTAGGAAACAAAAATTAATTATGTAATTTAGCATTCTGTAAATGAGATTGAGTCAAGAAAAAAACAACAATAATATACAATAATTTGATAACTAGCATTATCTATTATTATCTTATTAATATGTGCATTAAAAAAATTTTTAGGTAGGAAACAAAAATTTATTATGTAAATTGGGCATTCTATAAATGAGACTGAGTTAGGAAAAAAAACAGTATTTTGAAAACTAGTGTTATCTACAATATCTTATTAATCTGTGTATTTTAAAAACACAGCTTAAGATTTTGAATTCTTGACAAACACAAATAAAACAATTCTTTTCCTGTTGTTTAACTTAGTAATATAATGAATTATAATCTCTAAAAAGGAAGAAAACTGACAAAAATGCATTAGATTAAAAATTAACAACAACAAAATTTTCTTCCGCATTTATTTTCAAATGAATTTTCGAGAATAAATTTTATTCATAAATTTTTAAATTTTCCTCTTTTAAAGGCTAGGAATAAAACGACTTTCACGATTTGTCTCTTATATTCAGGACTTAGGGAGAGTTGTGAGCTCTTACGTCGTTATTAATGTCAAATAATGTAGACTTTTCCATAAATTCGCCTGTAATTTTGTTACGATGTCCATATAATCAGCGATTGAAGTTGCGCAAAACCAAACCAGCCGAATATACAACGATACCTACTTGTGCCGCTTAGCTTAACGTCCCATGAGAACAAAACAAAGATGAATTTTGCTATCACCTGCATATTCTTTTACGTGTGTGTTCGAACATAACTTAAGTGTGTACCAAATCAGCTGCATATTCTGTTACCTCTGTTTTTGAACGTACTCTTAGCGCGCACCTGATCAGCTTTCACGGTGTTTCTTTGATGGAATCGAGTTTCGAATCTGGAATACTACTGTCATGAAATTGAGATCTTACCACCGCAGCCATCCTTTACAAATAAAAAATTAATCATATAAAACATCAGTGAAATAATGTATTAAAAGTAAACTAAATATTTTTAAAAGATGGTGAAAACGTTTTGCAATGTTTTTCATATTCTTATTAATCAAAAGCAAATAATATAATAAAAACAGATAATATAATAATAAATAGATTCAACATAAAAATGTCCAGAAGTGCAATTATCTTTTAGAAAATGGTTGAAGAAAACATAAATTAAATTCCAATTATACAGCTTGTTATTTCCAAGGGATGTTTTTATTAAGATATCCGTTTTCATTTATTGAAACAGAAAAAATAATTAACTGTAACATTAATTTTTCTTTCAACTGTGCCCCGAAGATTAAATAATAAATATCAAATGAATAGAAGATACTTTCCTCACCTTTAACAAAATATCAAAATTGAAAGAAAGAATCTAATATGCAATAGACTGACATCTGGATCTGAAAGATTCGAAAATAAATGGAGCTAATTTTAATTCAGTTTGCTCGGAGTAATTAGAAAATTCCATCTTAAAGTGCTTATAAAAATGATCACTGAATAACAATGTGACAAAGAAAACTGCATATGTTAAAAGAATAAATATTAAATTATCCGTAAAAATAAATATCAATAAAAAATTAATTATTGCTCCAATTTTAGAACAAATAATTCAATTAAACAGATGAATTGAAAATAATCAATATACCAATTGAAAAAATTCATCTTTAATTCTTTTAAGTCAGATTTTAAAATACATGGTTATAAAATTAAATGTAAAAGTAAAAGCACATAATAAATTTAAAAGCTTTTAAATTTTGTCAATCTTTTGGCTCTAATAAAATTTGAATCTGTTACGAATTAAATTAGAATAAAGTAAAATGAAGAATTAAAATTTAATATTTCATATAAAGATGATAATGCAACAGGCAGCTTTTAAAATTAAATTAATAATCCACATAAATGTGTTGGAAAAAAAAGTACTATAAAGAAAGTAAAAACAAGAGTTATTGGGGAATTTAATCACAGAATTCTTTTCGAATTCCTTCGAAAATACTTTGAAATGATGAAACCGGCAAATCATTGATAAATTTCTTTTCAAATGAACATATGAAAATAATTGAAAAATTCAAAAGCTGTCATATTTTAACTTTCATGAAAGAAAAAAATGCTATTTAAAAAAGTGCTATAGTAATGAAAATAATATAAAAATAAGATTTTTAACAAAATACACTTTTAGTTTGCAAACAACCGAATAAAAATATCTTTATAATTAGCATTTCCTTATTGGTGAGGGAGGGAGTCCATGATGGAGGAAAATTCATTTTAATTTTAGAAATTATCGATCAATATTTGAGAAAAAAAAAACGTTTATAGTTCTGCTTTTTGGAATTAATTGAAAAACTGTTTAATCTTTTTTAAAAATATTGTTAAGAAGTGCATTTAATCTCTTTCAATTTTACAATTTAATGATGATGTAACAAAATTAAATCTAATGGTCTGTACAACATAGCATAATAGGAAGATTTGATGTAATATCATGAACGCTTCGAAATAGTATTGCATTCTTTATCACTCGCCTAATGTAGGACTTGTCACACCTTTTACTTTTTCGTACATTCAAATACGCTTCAGGCTAGATTTATAAGATTTGTTTTCTGGCCTTTGCACCTAAAGTTGTAGATTTCTATCAAATTCTCGACAAAATTTATTCACAGGTAATTTGTCTATCTAGCTATCCGGTAATTATTTTGCCTAGCAAGCGAGTACAATAATTATAAAATTTGAGATAGATAAAATCTGATCTGTATCAAATTTTGAACAAAATTCATCATGTGGTTTACCGTCTATCGGTTAGTACATTCACATGCGATTAAACGCGATCATTCAAAAATAAAACGGATTTAAATAGATGAAATTTGGTAATATTGTACCCAAAATTCAAACATCGTTTTCCTTCACAATTCTACAAAGCATACATATGCAGAATTCTAAACATACGAATTCCCGTGCCATTCAGGGTTATACTTAAGATCCCCAATTCTTATGCTAGGTGAAGTGGTTAACACCTTTATTAAGGAGTATGAGAGAAAGGTTAGGGAATACCACACTCTCTGATAAAATTTGAGAATCTTTTTAGATTGAAAAATTCTAAGCGCCCCCCCCCACACACACACACACTTCGGTCAATGAAAAAAATTACTATGATCCCAAAAACAGAAAATAAATCTAATGAAAAAAATATTAAAAAGGGTTCAAAATATTAGATTTATATTCTAATTATCTATCTTCCCATCTCCTCTTTAAATATTGGGGTTTTACTAGTAAATAACATGAAATTTTCATTTTTTTTTTGTATAAATGTTTTTGATGGAGAGTCATTAAAACAATTATAGAATATTTCTAAATAAATATGATACTTGTTCTATAGTTCAGGTAATGTAGAACATATTAAGAAATTATTGTACCAAATTTTAACGAAAAATACAATTAGATTTTAATTTCTGAGGTTCTTCGTAAAAAAAAAATTCTATCGAATATTAAAATTTTACAAATAGCTTAAGAAATATATTACCTAGTTACTGAATTTAAAAATAATCTCTATTAATCTCCCGTCTTTAAATATTGGGGTTCAAAATTTGAATACTTGGGGTTCAAAATTTGAATACTTGGGGTTCAAAAAAATTCTATCAAATATTAAGATTTTACGAATAGCTTAAGAAATATATTACCTAGTTACTGAATTTCAAAATAATCTCTATTGCCCTCCCATCTTTAAATATTGGGGTTCAAAATTTGAATACTTGGGGTTCAAAGAAATTCTATCAAATATCAAGATTTTACGAATAGCTTAAGAAATATATTACCTAGTTACTGAATTTCAAAATAATCTCTATTGCCCTCCCGTCTTTAAATATTGGGGTTCAAAATTTGAATACTTGGGGTTCAAAGAAATTCTATCAAATATCAAGATTTTACGAATAGCTTAAGAAATATATTACCTAGTTACTGAATTTCAAAATAATCTCTATTGCCTTCCCGTCTTTAAATATTGGGGTTCAAAATTTGAATACTTGGGGTTCAAAAAAATTCTATCATATGTTAAGATTTTAAGAATAGCTTAAGAAATATATTACCTAGTTACTGAATTTAAAAATAATCTCTATTAATCTCCCGTCTTTAAATATTGGTGTTCAACTAGTAAATAACTCGAAATTTTTGATTTTTTTCTGTAAATTTTTTGTGAAGCATTAAAACAATTATAGAATATTTCTAAATAAATATATTACCTAGTCTGTAGTTCAGAAAATGTAGAGCATATTAAGAAATTATTATACTAAATTTTAATGAAGATATAACAAGATTTTAATCTTTGAGATTCTTCGTAAGAAAATTCTATAAAATACTAAAATCTTACAAATAGCTGAAGAAATATATTACATAGTTACTGAATTTAAAAATAAGCTTCCTATCCATTATTTAATTATTTAGATCCGAATAGCAAAGAATATGAAATTTTCAACTTTTTTCTCATTGTGAAGCGTTAAAACAATTATAGAATACTTCTAAATAAAGATAGTACTTGTTCTCTAGTTCAGAAAACGTAGAATATTTTGAAAGATTACTATACCAAATTTGAACTAAAAATATGATTAGAATTTTAATTTATTAGGTCCCTCGTAAGAAAATTCTATTATACATTAGAATTTGAGAAAATAGCATTTAGACACGTAAAAGAGCATTAAAACGTATATAAATGTAAACATAAAAATTAATCCACAAAAAATCTGCAAAACCAAAATATACCACTTAAAGTGCAAAAAGGCAGATTAAAGGGCAATTTCCAAAAAATTAACTTGGAAACAAAGTTCAAAAGGTTTCATAATGAAAATTGTTCAAACATTAAAAATATTAAATAAAATATTTCGCATTTTTGCAGATTTTTTTTTTTTTTTTTTACAATTTTTAATTTTAATGCCGATGTAATGCAACCGGTTGAAAGCTTTTAATGATTCAAATCGTTTGAAAATTATTTGGAATGTAACTTTGTAATTGTCTGTGATTTTGTTCATTCTGAGTTTCTCTTTAGATTGTTAACAAATATGAATTTTACTTTTAATGTGATTAGATTTTATTAATAACACTCATAATACATATTTATTCTTATACTTTGTAAATATTCCATTTTAAAGTTAAAGTTTGTAAAGTTCATTCAATTATTACCCAGCTATGATATTTAACTGAATCATAAGTATACTCATTCATGGTTATGAGTATTTGCATTATGTACACAATTTTTCCTACATATTACATTTTTATATAAATTATTGATTATATCATGAGATATCACATAATAGGAATTAATTATTTTTATGTATTATAACATTCATAATTTCTATACAGGAAATTCATTTATGGTATTCATAATAATTATAGGCCCTTAATTATTTTTTGTGCGAGTGTAAGTGTGATAACATTTAACACAACATTTCATGGTTTATTTTACACAATTTAAATACATTTTAACAGTTTTAATTAAATAATTTGATATATCATCTAATTTTAGCACCATTTAGCATAAAATATTGGCTATAAAGGTATACATGTTTGTTTTCCTTTTATTTTCTCATTTTGAAAAGAAGTAAGTTGTTAATAGAATGAAAATTTGTTGACACACTTGACCAGGTTCGAGAAAAGATTTCATGAAAGTTCTGTTAACTTGAATCAACCGAACAATATTCTGTTGTCGAAAAAAAGAAATCATTAGTATAAACATATATTATGAATATTATTAGCAAGGGCCTCTAAATTATCATTTAAAAAAAGAAATATTGTGTAAAATGGAAATTTGTTGACATTCTAACAAGAAACTAAGAATATGCAAAACCATAGACAACTTCGAAGATATTAAATATTACTCAACTGATGTAAAACATTAATAATTTTCAACCAAACGAATAAAAAAAACAATTATGATCTTATATTATGATGCTTCATCGATAAAAACATTTATGAAAAATGTCGTAATAAATATACAAAATACTAGTTGTTATACAATACAAAATTGTTGATATTCTAAGATGAGAATGATAAGAAACAAAATCACAGCCAACCTCAAACATATAAAATTAAATATTAGATAAATAAATAAATACGTAAATAAATAATAATTAAATTAAATATTAAATAAATAAATAAATAATTAAATAAATAATAATTAAATTAAATATTAGATAAATAAATAAATAATTAAATAAATAATAATTAAATTAAATATTAGATAAATAAATAAATAATTAAATAAATAATAATTAAATTAAATATTAGATAAATAAATAAATAATTAAATAAATAATAATTAAATTAAATAATTAAGTATGAAATACTTAATTAAATTAATTAAATATTAAATAATTAAATAAAATATTAAATAATTAATTAAATTAATTAAATATTAAATAATTAAATAAAATATTAAATAATTAATTTAATTAATTAAATATTAAATAATTAAATAAAATATTAAATAATTAATTAAATTAATTAAATATTAAATAATTAATTAAATTAATTAAATCTTAAATAATTAAATAAAATATTAAATAATTAATTAAATTAATTAAATATTAAATAATTAAATAAAATATTAAATAATTAATTAAATTAATTAAATATTAAATAAATGAAAAATAATTTATTAATTAAATAATTTTTTATATTATATAAGGTACATAATTTCTGCTGAGGAAATTCTTTCACTTCTGTTATTCATCACAGTTATAGGTCTTTAAATTTTTTTGGAGCGTGTTATTGCAGTTGAACATAGCATTTAATGTTTTTCAGTAGTTGCACGATTATAAATGAAAGCTCTAACGAAAAAAAAAGCTTGAATATTGTAATTATAAGCAGTATAACCTTATTTTACACAATTTAAGTACATTTGGACAATATTAGCCAACTAATTTGATCCATGAGCTAATTGTAACACCATTTTACATAAAATATTTGCCATAAAGGTAGAAATGTCTTTGCCAAATTTTTACGTTTATATTTTTAAGAGAAAATGAATTATTAATGGAATAAAGACAAATGACTTGACAAATTTGAACTAAGAGCTTTGAGAAAAAACTTCATCTAAAACTCAGTTAATAACTTGAATAAACTGAATAATTCTCTGTCGTCAAATAAAAAAAAGTGATCCTAAGTATTAAAATATATTATGAACATTATTAGGAAAAGCCTCTTTTAAAAAGAGATATTTTGTGTAAAATGGAAATTAGTTGACATTTTAACAAGAAACTAAGAAATTGTAAAATCTTAAAAAACTCCAAAGATATTAAATAATTCTCAACTGACCTAAAACATTAATATTTTCAGCGAAATAAATGAAAAAAATGATGATCTTTTTTTTTATGATGCTTCATAGATCAAAGCATTTGTGGATGGTGATGTAAAAAAAAAAAAATCAAATAAGGAATAAAAACTTAAAAAACATTAAGACAGAAGTCTAAGAGTTCATAAAAAGTAATAATTTTAGTCGAAAAAATTTCAAAGTTGGGAATTATAAATGAAATGTAATTAAATCTGAAATGGTTGTAATAACATATCACAATCAATTCAATCGAGAAGAAATACATCTTGACAGAGTGAACAAATACTAAAAATATTAGTACATAATATAATTAATTGAAAAAGTTTAAAAAAATTTTAAATGCTTCAAAAATTGAGAAAAGTTTTTACTAGTGGCCATCTATCTCTCTGCAGAGGAAGCAGAATTTAGAACATACCCAGAACAATATAGTCAATTTATTAGTTTTCCAGATAAAATCAATTGTTTCAATTTAGAATATTATTTAGCAGTAGATGCTCATTAATAATTTTTATTAAATCAAATATGAAAATACATTTATGCCCCCCTCCCCTCTTTTTTCCATACGTATATTGAATTCATCGCCATAAACAAAGTTAAATATTTTCTTTATTTTCACTTTTTTAAACTGTTTACAATGCATAACTAAAATGACAAACATACATTATTTTATATAAATTGATAGAATTTGAAGTTTCCTGTTTTAATACTAAACAACCCTTATAGTCATTGTTTGGCAGTATATAATAAATAGTTGATAATGATTTACATTAAATGAGTTTTGAATTGTTAACAACATAACATTTACAGGCTTTTTATGAGTAGATTGGCAGTAATCATTTTCATCAAATCAAAATATTAAAATACATTGAAAGTTTTTTCCTCTTTTATGAATAGGTATATTGAATTTAATGTCGTACACAATATTAAATATGTTCTTTTTTTTATTATTAAAATTGCTTACAAAACATAGTTGAAGCAGTAACATTCATCATTTTATGGAAAGTGATAGAATTTGCAGTTGCCTTTATGAATACTGAACAACAATTTCAGTCATTGTTTGGCAGTATATAATAAATTGTTGGCAAAGATTTAAATAAAATGAGTTTCAATTGTTAACAACATAACATTTAAAGGCTTTTTATTAGTAGAAAAGTTGTATTGTTGTTGTTGTATTGTTTTATTGTTGGCAAAGTTTGAATTGTTAAGAGCATAACATTTAAAGGCTTTTTATCAGTAGATGGACAGTAATCCTTTTCATCAAATCAAAATATTAAAATACGCCGAAAGTTTTTCCCTCTTTTATGAATAGGTATATTGAATTTAATGTCGTACACAATATTAAATATGTTCTTTTTTTTTATTATTAAAATTGCTTACAAAACATAGTTGAAGCAGTAACATTCATCATTTTATGGAAAGTGATAGAATTTGCAGTTGCCTTTATGAATACTGAACAACAATTTCAGTCATTGTTTGGCAGTATATAATAAATTGTTGGCAAAGATTTAAATTAAATGAGTTTGAATTGTTAACAACATAACATTTAAAGGCTTTTTATTTGATTTATATAACAATTGTTAAAAATGAAATGTTATTTATCTTGACACTAATTATAAATATTTGAAATGGTACAAAATTGTTGAAATATTAAATATAGAAATTTCTCGCGTAATAAAAACTAAACATTGATAGAATTCAATTAGTTTTCGGATTAAATGTTTGTATTTAAATTATTATAAGTAATAGATTTAAGATGATATTTACCTGGAATTTGATATAATTTACACTTATGGAATGTTGAAAAAATAATATTTATACCACTTGAATTATTTGCATATAAAAATTGATTAAATATGAACGCACATTTTGTAGAACATAATATGCAATTAATGTAATCATTAATAAATATTTAGAGAATTTGCAAGTTGCACATAAGCATTTAAATTAAAATATATATAAAACTTTCAAAAATTTATTATGTTTGGCATTCTGTAAATGAAACATGGTTCAAGAAAAAAAAGTAACTAAAGAAAAATTATTTTGAAAATTAGTGTTTTCTACGATTATTAATATGAGCATTAAAAAAAGTATTTTAAAGTAGGAAACAAAAATTTATTATGTAAGTTTGGCATTCTGTAAGTGAGATTGAGTCAGGAAAAAAAACAGTATTTTGGAAACTGGTGTTATCTACAATTATCTTATTAATCTGTGTATTTCATGTAAGCAATTAACACATCATAGATATAAAGCAATTTTTAAAAGTAGGAAATAAAATTTTATTATGTAAGTTTGACACGCTGTAAAGGAGACTGAATCAGGAAAAAAATAGTATTTTGAAAACTAGTATTGTCTACCATTATCATATTAATATGTGCATTAAATTTTTTTAAAATAGGAAACAAAAATGTATTATGTAAGTTTGGCATTCTATAAATGAAACTGAATCAGGAAAAAAAAAACATTATTTTGAAAATTAATGTTGTTTACAATTATCTTGTTAATAAGTGCATTAAAAAAAATTTTAAGTAGGAAACAAAAATGTATTATGAAAGTCCGGCATTTTATAAATGAAATTGCATGAAGAAAAAACTACAAAGGAAAACAGTTTTTTAAAAATACACCGAATTATCTTATTAATATGTGCATTAAGTAGAAAACATTAATTCATTATGAAAGTTTGTCATTCTATGATTGATACTGATTTTTCTTAACACTAATTACAAATAACTGACTTGGTACAAAATTGTTAAAGCATTAAATATGCAAACTTATTCTTATGTAAAAATAACTAGAGGTTGATAGAATTCAATGAGTTTGTGAGCTAAATGTCAATATTTAATTCGTTAGAAATTCTTCATCAATTTTAAAAATGTATCTGAAATTATTTGAATTTGAAATAATTTTCACTTATTGGAATATTTGAAGAGTAATAATTTTAATAACTCTTGAAATACTTGAAATCAAAAATTGAATAAATACAAATATTCATTTTATAGAACATAATAAAGAATTTATATATTCATTAATTGATACATAAAACATTTCTAGATTATATTTAAGCACAAGATTATAATGTAATTTTAATTGACTTAAACATAACATTTATAAGTTATTATATTTACATGCATGCAAAAGAAGATCGAAGTACAACTCTTTGATAGATTTGATTCAAATAGAATATGTTCAGATAGATTTATTTTTAGTATAAAGTTCAAAATAGGTTAGTACAAAATAGAATATTCTTATCAAAATCTTTGATATACTTAATAAGAATATATATTTTAGATGTCAAAACAGTGTGTCAAATTTTATCTATCTAGTTCTTTACGTTTTGGAATAATTTTTTAACTTATATCCGGATAACTTGACAGGCAGACTTCCTCTGAATGGATTCCGTTCAAAATTTGACGGAAATTTATAAATTTAGTCTTAAGTCCATGTACCAAATTTCATCCATTTAACTCAAAGCGTTTTTGAAGCGTTTGAGTTCAAATACAGACAAATATATTGATAAACATGTGTTTTGGGAACTTAGGAAGGCTTGCAACGAGGCGATTTGTTAGATTATTGAATTCGAAGTGTTTGATGAGTATAAATATTTTCTCTATATTTTGTACATGAAAAATTAAAAAGAAAGGTTACATTTTCTGAACAGTGGGAATTTTGAAACTGTTGAGATAAATGGAAATTACATGCTAAATGTTTAGAATCAATTTTTAGTTCAGAAATAGTACACTCATGTCCAAAATTAAGGTCACAAAAATGTTTTTTAATTAATTTAATTAATTTTAATTAATTTAATTCTAAGTGCCTACTAGTAAAATTTAAACAAATTATATTTTATATATTGTGAAGGACTGAGAACACGATATTAACCTTTGTTGTGGGAAAAAATGTTGTTTAGCATTAGTTTTTGAGAAACTAGTGAAATTAGACAGTTTAGAAATCTGGGATTTTTGTCTGCAGTTTTATGAATATTGAATTAAAACAAAAAATTTAACATGTTTCCAGTGAGAATGAGTTATCATTATCGTTTAGACGATTCATTGAGATGGAGAGCCATCGACAGGCATGAAGCTAGGCAGTCTCAAGCGGAGGTGGCTCGGTGATTACAAGTGGTACCGAAAGTGGTATCCAGGTTAGGAATCAATTCCAAACAAGTGGTACTGTAACCAGGAAGGCCGGTCAAGGCCGTCACAGAACAAAGACGCCGGCACAGGTTCGCTATTTGGCATTAAGCGCACGACGGCATAGGCTGACAACGGCTCCTCAAGTTGCTTTTGACCTTACTGCTGCGTCTGGAATAAGAATTTCCATACAAACAGTATATAGACGTCTAGCAGAGAGGGCCCTTTATGCCCCGCGACCAGTTGAGTGCGTCCCTTTGACTGCATCCAACAGAAAAACCCGGTTCTTGTGGTGCCTAACACATCAGTCTTGGGCACAGCAAGAATGGGGGCGTGTTCGTTTCAGTGATGAGTCGAGATTTATCACACAGAGTGGCACTCTTCGAATCTTGATCTAGAGAGAGCGAGGAGCTCGCTATCATCCCTCTTACGTAAAAGAAATCGACAGATTTGATGGCAGAGGAATCCTTGTCTGGGATAGCATAATGTTGGGCAGTCGTACACCACTGCACGTCTTCGATGCGGGTACTGTCAATGCACATCTCTATAGAGATAAGATCCTTGAAGCCTGTGTAAGGTTGTTCCGGGGTGCTTTTGGCCGAGACTTCATATTTATAGACGATAACGCACGTCTAGACAGAGCCCAAATCGTTGATGTTTTTCCTGATGAAGAGGATATTCGACGTATGGACTGGTCCTCGAGGTCTCCGGATCGCAATCCTATTGAACATGTTTGGGATGGTCTCGGAAGAGCCATTGCACAGCGTAACCCCCCTCCTAATACACTCCAAGAGTTAAAAACCGCGTTTTTGGAAGAATGGGCTTTGTTGCCCCAAGCATTTATGGACACCCTGATAAACAGTATGAAAGCTCGTTGTGAAGCCTGTTTAGCAGTGCACGGTGGTCACACTCCATATTAGACAGGCTTTTCCCGAGATAAATGCTTTATCTCTGATTCATAATGTAACACTTTTTGATATACTCTGGTTCTTTATTCCCAATTAAAATCTTTTCCGCGTTGTTATGTGTCTATGTTCTTTCTTCCATTGTAGTGAACCTCTGTGCCAAATTTCGTGGCAACACAGTGAATAGTTTTCCATTTTTCTCAGATTTTATGTTTGTGACCTTAATTTTGGACATAAGTGTATATTTCTTATGCTATATGCAAAATTTTAAGCAAATCTTTCGATAAACCTCTAAAATAGAAGATTGTTTCTCTATACCCCTTACTAGCAAAAAAATGCATTTTTCACCCATTTTGAAACAAATTTTGTCACTTAACTGGTATAATTTAGGTTCATAGATGTGTTTCAATTTTTTTTATGAAAATATTCAAAATACAACTATATTTGAACGTTTTTCATAAAAAAAATCATCCCGATTGTAATCACATTCCTTAAACGTTAGAAAAAAAGGCCTTCATTAAATTTCAGAATTCGAAGCGATAAGACATTTTTTTATGGCCTCATCATTTCTATTCTTTTCCATTAAAAAATGATTTTAAAAAACTTATTTAGATCATGGCATTGCTGTATTGTCAATTTCTTGGTAGTTTCACCAATCTTATATTGTTAACCATTCCGGACTGCTTAGTTTTTAGCATTATAAGACTGCAAGCAAAATTTCTAAATGTAGCGAGTTAGTGCAGGAGGAAATTTACACTTTCTATCCCAACTATGTAGAATCTTATATTTTGTTACATATAAAAATCAAATACAAACTATTTGATCATGCTATGCTTTTACATCAATGACGACATTTTCAGAAATGATACATCCATTTAAAAAAGCTGGTAGTTTGTTATTTCAAGAAATATTGAAAAATATCAAATATCTTGATTGTTAATCTTATAAAAGGTGGCTTAAATTTTTGGTATTGATAGTTTTTTCTCATTTTTATTATTATTTATTTATTTCATTTTTGTCATTTTTTTTCGCAATAGAAGATATTGTGAAACTTAGATTTTTTAGAAAACTTAGATTTTATATGAAAATATGCATAGAAAACTTACTTGGTGTAAGGAGAATAGGCCTTCAACTGTCGCAAAGCCGGCATTACACCCCAAAAAAGTTCTTTTGCCCATTTGGTGGGATTAAAAAGGCTTAATTTTCTACGAGCTCCTTCCTCAAGGTGAAACAATAAATTCTACGAAATATTGTCTTCAACTGGATCAATTGAAAGCTGTCATAACAAAAGAAAAAAAAAACGGCCAGAATGAATGAATCGATGAGACGTTGTTTTTCATCAGGATAACGAGAGACCACATATTGCATTAGTCGTAAGACAGAAGTTTTTATAGTTTGATTGGGATGCTTTACCACATCCTAAATACTCTCCAGATCTCGCTCCATCTGATTATTACTTCTTTCTGTCCTTAAAAAATTATCTTTGCGAAAAACGCTTTAAATCCATCAGCGAAATAAAAGCACACCTCGAGGATTATTTCTTGTCCAAAACACAACCATTTTGGAAAGAAGGCATAATGAGGCTTCCTGAGAGATGGAAGAAGGTAATAGAGCAAAAGAGTTCTTATATAACAAAAATACTATCTTAAACAGTAAATATTATGTATTCATTTCATATTAGAAATAGGAAAGAAACTTATGGGACACCCTAATATTATGCAAATACAGAAATAAATATCGAAAGTTAAAAAATACACGTCTAAAATTAATTTTTCTTTCTTCTATACTGGCCTATTTATCATTTTCAGAACGAGTAACTGAGAATTTTCGAGCGAGGAATATGCTAGTAACTTACGCAATTATCGGAAGTCCACATAAGGACAAGGTTATTCAAGGTTCGACAAGGTTATTTCAAAACATCTAAGCCGATCCGTTTTTATCATTCTGAGCACAAGGGAAAGGATAATTTGACTCTAAGACCAAAAAAAAAAAAAAATTAGAAAGGAAGAAGAGAGTAAAATGGAATTTTTTGAGAATTTTCGCGCAATTAATGCTAGGTTGAAAACTGCCTCGATGAAAGATTTGAAATTGAGTTAGATAAAGAATAAAATTATCTTAGTCAGTTGATTAAATTATCTACACTTCTATTCAACATTCTTCTATTAAATTATCAACACTTCTATTCAACATTCTTCTATTAAATTATCAACACTTCTATTCAATTATTTGACTTTTATTTCTTTGTATACAAAGAGAAACTGTCATAATAAAAAAAAGTTTGAACTCGAGATTTTAATGAAGTTTCAAAGGCGGGTTTAAATATTTTGATGTCTTATGAAATGCATATTATCATGGTCTCTTTTTAATAAGTTAATCCATTTAGTTTCACATTTCCGTACGTTTTTAGCTTAAGGAATGCGAATATATTCGACATAATTTTTTTGAAAAATGCTGTAAAATTGTAATAAATTATCAACACTTCTATTCAACATTCTTCTATTAAATTATCAACACTTCTATTCAATTATTTGACTTTTATCTCTTTGTAAACAAAGAGAAACTATCGTTATAGTTTAAAAAAAGTTTGAACTCGAGATTTTAATGAAGTTTCAAAGGCGGGTTTAAATATTTTGATGTCTTATGAAATGCATATTATCATGGCCTCTTTTAATAAGTTGATCCATTTAGTTTCACATTTCAGTACGTTTTTAGCTTAAGGAATGCGAATATATTCGACATAATTTTTTTGAAAAATGCTGTAAAATTGTAATAAATTATCAACACTTCTATTCAACATTCTTCTATTAAATTATCAACACTTCTATTCAATTATTTGACTTTTATCTCTTTGTAAACAAAGAGAAACTATCGTTATAGTTTAAAAAAAGTTTGAACTCGAGATTTTAATAAAGTTTCAAAGGCGGGTTTAAATATTTTGATGTCTTATGAAATGCATATTATCATGGCCCTCTTTTAATAAGTTGATCCATTTAGTTTCACATTTAAATTCGTTTTTAGCTTAGGGAATGCGAATATGTTCGAGATAAAATTTTTGTAAAATGCTGTAAAATTTTAATATTTTTGAATTTTTACATGAAACAGATTGAAAAAAAAACATCAATGAAACTAAAATATAAAAGTTAAATGCCAAATGTTTTTTAAAATTTAAAAAAATATATGGATTTTTTTGGCTATAAACAAGTATAAAGCAAAAACCTTTTAGTTTAAAAGTTTTAGATTTGCACAAAATCTTGCAGATAACTTAATAAATACAGTTCCTAGTTTCTGAGCAAAAAAAAAAAAAAAAAAAAGCTCTTCCATACAATTTTGAAATATTGGGGATCGACTGATAAATAACATGATATTTTCAATTTTTTTTAGAATTGTGAGGCTTTAAAATATTATAAAACATTTTTAAATGAACAGATTGCTTATTCACTCATTCAGAAGCGGCAGAACATGTTGAAAAACTATTATACCAAATTTGAAGAAAAAATATGCATTAGATTATAATTTGTGATATTTTACCGATAAAAATTCTGCTAAATTTTAGAATTCGAGAAAACCGCATTTAAAGATGTAAAATAACACAAAAATGTGTATTACGCAAACATAGCAATCAAGAAAACTGTTCTGAAATAAAATAAAAAATAGTAAATTAAAAAATATTCGATACTTTTGAAAAAAAAAAATCAACTTTTCAACATTAGTCAACTGGAGAATGATTTATTAGGGTTATTTAGGTTAATTTTTGTATTTTATACTTTTTTGAAATTATAATTATATATTTATTATGATTCAATATCCGGTATCCTCTTTTATACTGTAATATCTTGATCTTGCCAGATCAAATAAAAGAGTAGCGTTACAAACAACTCCTTTATTTACAGCCTTATATATGCACACAAAAACATGTTCTTAACTAGGGTAATATTATTTACAAAATTCACACAACAGTTGAAAGTTAATCATGAAATAGTTCCTCGCCCAATTTGGAGAATTAACACACACACACACACACACACACACACACACACACACAAAAAAAAAAAAAAAAAAACGTTTACAGGCGGTTAACTCAAACGGCCACTCCAGGGGTAACTCCAGAGAACCACCTATTTCTATCGGATGGATCTTAACTCAGAAAAATGAATCACACGGAGCTTCTCACAGAATCAGGAACACCTTCGAACACCAACGTCTCTCCGACTCCTCCTTAAACGGCTCTCACTGCTCTTCTCTATCCAAAAAATTCCGCATTTTACTTCGGTCATATCTCCGCCTCTGAGTTTCTCATTGGTGAACTTGAGTTCCTTATCACCCAATAGCCGCTCAGCAATCCTTTCTCAATGGTCTCCTGTTGATCGTGGGAATGTCTGTTTATGATCCATCTTTTTAGCTGACCCTTCCCGAACACATGTTAATTATATTCAATTCACCGCTAATACCGGCTAAAGTCTACCTGACTTTGACACTTTATGATAACGGTTGCTGGTGATTGATTGTTCTTCGAAAATATGAGGAGTCCATTCATAATGGCGAAAAAAAAGTTTAACATCTGGATGTTTTGATGCTCTTCTTCTTTGAAGATATGATTTATCTCTTTGAATCGAAGAAACGCAATATGTGATCCTTTATCTGGATACAACAAATAACTAGACACAATGACTCCACTGGCGAAGATGATCTCCATATGACGGTCCGGAGACGATATGTGGGGTAGCAGGTGACGTTACATCTGGCCGGAATACCAATTATCATGTGAGGAAAACGAGGAAACGTTACAGTATATAATATTATTAAAGCAGACGTTGTTTGTAAATTTTGTAATAAATAAGTGAATATAATAAACATACAAGAATATGTTTCATTACATTACCAATTGTATCTTATTCAAATATACCTAATATCTATTTTATGCCCAACTTGTTTTTTAGACCAGATATTATCTGCCATTTCTTCTTTTACAAAGTTGTTAATGATTCGATCGATTGTAGTAATATATTTCTACAGATAATACTAGATAACGCAGATAAGGGTAATATTTTAATAATCTATAAAAATCGCTGTGCCTGGCAGATGTTTGAGGAGCTACAATTCATTTCAAGTGATATTTTATAATTTAAATTATATCACAAAGTTCTTTTTATACAAATTTTTTAAAATTTTTAATAAGACATTTGTTGAACTTAATATTATTAACACGCCTTTTCTCGCTTTTAAATTTTTGCACCTTTTCAATGCACTATGGATTTTGCTTTAATTAATGTATTTTATTTTACCTTTTAACTACTTCTGTTCTTCTACGATTTCTGTTCAAATTGTTTTTTCTCCATTATTTTGTGTGTTTTGGAGTTTATATGAAAATGTGTTTATAGATGTAAGCATTTATTCTTTCGCAAAACTTCTATAATTTTCGATATTTTATTCTTTGAATTTTTATAGACGTAGTGTGTTTATTGTGGTGAGTAAATATATTTTTTTAACTTTAGTAATGCTCTTTTTATAATGGTGTTCATGACCCAGGATAAATGAGATTTTGGTTCTTCACTATTCTGCGAAATTAAAAATGCTCAACTTTCGAATCCCAAAAATAAAAATCTTACCTCTCCTGACATTAATTACTTTGCTAAAGATCCATAGTTTTTATGTTTTTCACTCATTTTCATTTCTTTTTAATCATTCATTTGTCATTTCTAATGCCTCATATAAAAAAGAAAATTCAATAAAAATCACCTTTTTTAAAAACTTTTATCTCAAAGAGTGATGTGGCTAGTGAATAGATTTTTTAACTTTAATAACGCTCTTTCTTAAATATTTTGTTCTGATCTCCTTTATAATGCAATACTTGCTCTATTATAGCGATCTCTTTTAGTATATGTGTGGGCTGGGGGTGACATTTCCTGTATATATCTTATTCATTGTGATTTTTTTTTCTTTCCATGTTTTTACAGCATCCGGCAAATGGTGCTTCAGTCCCACTTCATGTAAGTAAATAAATAAATATGACCAATTATAATTCATTAAGCGATGATACTCTCCTAAAACTTTATATTTCAAAGAAACTGCCTTTCTTTTGAAAATTTATTTATAGGTACCTAGTAATATATATATATATATATATATATTTAAAATCAGCCCGCCTAGTGGCTCCTTTAAAATTATAGACTTATTCTCTTGACTATTCGGAAATCCGCTGCTGCCAAATTTCAGACTTCCCGAAGTTCGAAAAGAACATTTTTGGATTATTTTCCAGTATTTCTGTAAACTATGACTCGGAATTCCACTGAGTGAGATGAATGAAATGTAGAATGTAACCTTTGACGCAAATCTGAATTATTCTATAAAATTTTCAACTAAAAACTGAAACTGGAAGTTTGTATGTATGTTTAGCCGAATAGAAGTGAACACGCTAATTTAAAATGTAAAATGAATATGCAAAATTTGGTAAAAAGATTTAGAATCTAAAGAATAAATTTAAATACATTATAACCCTATAATCATATAAATTTTGCAATAAGTAAAATGGCTAACTGTCTATTTTTACTATACTCGTATGCATGCAAATATGTTAACTCAAAAAGGCTACAAGAAGGATAAATGAAATTTATTTTCTCCAGTTCATTGCGAAAAGAAAAAGGATGTTGTTTCGAATGCTAAAAATAAAAATTCAAAATCTCAGCACTCACGGTCTACATTATCTTTCGTAAGGTCCCTATATTTCATGTAAGATGGAATGAGAAATACTTTTACTCATTTTCATTTCTGTATAATCATTCACTTTTCATTTCTTGTGAATCAGATACGGAAAAAAAAAAACAAATCAACAGAAAGTCACATTTTTTTTTAAATTTTATCTGGAAGAGGTTTTGTGGGGAGTGAATATATTATTTTAACTTTTGTAATGCTTCTTCATAATTGTCTTTGTGATCTCTTTTAGAATGTAACGGTCTATTGTAATGATCTTATTATAATTTTCTTTTATTTGTGTTTGGGGGGGGGAGTTCTATTTTTCTGTTTATGTCATACTCATTGTGCTTTTTTCGACTTTGCTTGTCTTTTTTTTAGCACTTTGGCGATGTGCCAGGCCAAGATTCCGCAAGTCTTTCTGTAAGTAAACAATTAAAATGACCAATTATAATTAATAAAGTGTTGATACTATCCTAAAACTTTATATTTCAAAGAGCTTGCATTTTTTAAAATTTATTTACTAGTAAGTAGGAAAATATTCTTTTGAAAAAATCAGCCCGCCAGCGTTTTTATTTCAACTTAGCAGACTTTTTCTCTTGCGTAGTCAGAAATCTAGTACTGCCACGTTTCAAATTTCAAACAGTTTAAAAAACAAATTTTAGGAATTATTTCCATCTATATGTGGAAATTTTGATTCAAAACTTCGTTCTGCTAGATGAAAGAAATGTAGAATGTAATCTTAGACTAAAATTTAATTGTTCTATAAAATTTTCAACGAAAAACTCAAAGAGGATGTAGAAGTGAAAGTGTAAAGTACATGTAAGTGAAGCGCCAAGTCCAAGTGAAAGCGCTGATTGCAAAAGAAAAAGGAATATGTAAAATTTTGATAAACGTTTTTAAATCTGAAGTATAAATTGAAATACATTATTACCTCCAATCATTTCAATTTTGCAATAAGTATAATTGTTGACTGTCTATATTTTCCACATTCGTATGCATGCAACTAGGTTAACTCGAAAGCACAACAAATTGGTTAAATGAGATTTATTATCTTCACTACAATGCGAAATTCAAAACGCTCAAGTTTTGAATTCCAAATATAAAAATCAGATCTCTCATTACCTTAATTGCCTTTCTTAAGATCCCTAGTTTTTATGTTAGAAAGAGTGAGAAATACTTTCACTCATTTTCATATCTTTCTACTTATACATTTGTCATTTCTAATACGTCACATAAAAAAAAAAACATTCAACAAAAATCACATTTTTTAAAATCTTCTCTTAAAGAGATTATGTTGCGAGTGAATAGATTTTTTTACTTTAATAATGCTCTTCCTTAAATAATTTTTTCTGATCTCCTTTATAATGTAATGCTCTCTTATAGTGATCTGTTTTTGTGTATGTGTGGGGAGGTGGTGATATTTTTTGTTTATGTAGGATTCATTGTGATATTTTTTCTTTCCATGTTTTTACAGCAGCCTGCAAATGGAGCTTCAATCCCCCTTCGTGTAAGTAAATAAATAAATATGACCAATTATAATTCATAAAGTGATGATACTATCTAAAACTTTATATTTCAAAGAAAGTGCCTTTCTTTTAAATATTTATTTATTGGTAACTAGCAATATATATATATTTTAAATCAGCCCGCCTGGTGGCTCCTTTCAAATTATACAGACTTATTCTCTTGCCTAGTCGGAAATCCGCTACTGCCAAATTTCAGATCTCCCGAAGATTGAAAAGCAGAATTTGGGAATTATTCTGTAGTATTTGAGGAAACTATGACTCAGAATTCTGAAGGGCAAGATGAATGAAATGTAGAATGTAACTTTTGACGCAAATTTGAATTCTTCTATACCATTTTTAACGAAAAACTGAAACTGGAAGTTTGTATGTACTTTTAGCCGAATAGAAGTGAACACGCTAATTTAAAATGTAAAATGAATATGCAAAATTTGGTAAAAAGATTTAGAATCTAAAGAATAAATTTAAATACGTTATTACCCTACATTCATATAAATTTTGCAATAAATATAATGGCTGACTGTCTATTTTTACTTTAGTCGTATGCATGCAAATATGTTAACTCAAAAATGCTACAAGCAGGATAAATGAAATTTATTTTCTCCAGTTCGTTGCGAAAAAAAAAGGATGTTGTTTCGAATGCTAAAAATAAAAATCTCAGCACTCACGCCCTAGATTATCTTGCTAAGGTCCCTATCTTTCATGTAATATGGAATAATAAATACTTTTACTCATTTTCATTTCTTTATAATCAATCACTATTCATTTCTTGTGCCTCAGATACAAAAAAAATTAACAGAAAGTCACATTTTTTTAAAACTTTATATGGAAAAGGTTTTGTGGTGAGTGAATGTATTATTTTAACCTTTTTAATGCTCTTTTTATAATTGTTTTTGTGATCTCTTTTAGAATGTAACGGTCTATTGTAATGATCTTATTATAATTTTCTTTTTTGTGTGTGTGGGGGGGGGAGTTAACCTTTTCTGTTTATGACATACTCATTGTGATTTTTTCGACTTTCCTTGTCTTTTTTTATAGCACTTTGGCGATGTGGAAACTTCTACTGAAGCAAGTCTTTCCGTAAGTAAACAATTAAAATGACCAATTATAATTAATAAAGTGACGATACTATCCAAAAACTTTATATTTCAAAGTCATTCCATTTTTTTAAATTTCTTTACTTGTAAGTAGGAAAATATTTTTTTAAAAAAATCAGCTCACCTGCGTTCTTATTTCAACTTAGCAGACTTATTCTCTTGCGTAGACAGAAATCTATTACTGCCACATTTCAAACTTCATAGAATTTGTGAAACACATTTTTGGAATTATTTCCACCTATCTGTGAAACTTCGTTCTGCTAGATGAAAGAAAAATAGAATGTAATCTTAGACTAAAATTTAATTCTTCTATAAAATTTTCAACGAAAAACTAAAACAGGATGTAGAAGTAAAAGCGATAAGTATATGCAAGTGAAGCGCAGAGTACAAGTGAAAGCACTGATTAAAAAAGTAAAAGTAAAATTTTGATAAAAGATTTTGAATCTAAAGTATAATTTGAAATACATTATTACCTCCAATCATTTCAATTTTGCAATAAGTATAATTGTTGACTGTCTATATTTTACACATTCGTATGCATGCAAATAGGTTAACTCGAAAGCACAACAAATAGGTCAAATGAGATTTTTTGTATTCAGTACACTGCGAAATCCAAAACGCTCAAGTTTCCAATTCCAAATATAAAAATCGGATCTGTCATTACCTTAATTGCCTTTCTTAAGATCCCTAGTTTTTATGTTAGAAAGAGTGAGAAATACTTTCACTTATTTTCATATCTTTCTAGTTATACATTTGTCATTTCTAATACGTCACATGAAAAAAAAACATTCAACAAAAATCACATTTTTTAAAATCTTGTCTTGAAAAGATTATGTTGAGAGTAAATAGATTTTTTAACTTTAATAATGTTCTTCCTTAAAAAAAATTTTCTGATCTCCTTTATAATGTAATGCTCTTTTATAGTGATCTTTTTCTGTGTATGTGTGGGGAGGCGGTGACATTATCTGTTTATGTCTTACTCATTGTGATTTTTTTCTTTCCTTGTTTTTACAGCAGCCTGCAAATGGAGCTTCAATCCCCCTTCGTGTAAGTAAATAAATAAATATGACCAATTATAATTCATAAAGTGATTATACTATCTAAAACTTTATATTTCAAAGAAATTGCCTTTCTTTTAAAGATTTATTTATTGGCAACTAACTAAATATATGTATTTAAAATCAGTCCACCTGGTGGCTCCTTTCAAACTATACAGACTTATTCTCTTGCCTAGTCGGAAATCCGCTGCTGCCAAATTGCAGACTTCCCGAAGATTGAAAAGCACATTTTTGTTATTATTTTACAGTATTTGAGGACACTATGACTCAGAATTTTGTTGGGCAAGATGAATGAAATGTAGAATGTAACCTTTGACGCAAATTTGAATTATTCTATACCATTTTCAACGAAAAACTCAAACTGGAAATTTGTATGTATGTTTTGCCGAATAGAAGTGAGCGCGCTAATTTAAAATGTAAATTGAATATGCAAAATTTGGTAAAATGATTTAGAATCTAAAGAATAAATTTAAATACATTATAACCCTATAATCATATAAATTTTGCAATAAGTAAAATGGCTAACTGTCTATTTTTACTTTACTCGTATGCATGCAAATATGTTAACTCAAGACTGCTACAAGCAGGATAAATGAAATTTGTTTTCTCCAGTTCATTCCGAAAAAAAAATGATGTTGTTTCGAATGCAAAATATAAAAATCTCAGCACTCATGGCCTACATTATCTTGCTTAAGGTCCCTATTTTTCATGTAAGATGGAATGAGAAATACTTTTACTCATTTTCATTTCTTTATAATCGTTAACTATTCATTTCTTGTGCCTCAGATACAAAAAAAAATCATCAGAAAGTCACATTTTTTAAACCCTTTTCTGGAAGAGGTTTTGTGGTGAGTGAATATATTATTTTAACTTCTGTAATGCTTGTTTATAATTGTCTTTGTGATCTCTTTTAGAATGTAACAGTGTATTATAATGATCTTAGTATAATTTTTTTTTGGGGGGGGGGGGGAGTTCTTCTTTTCTGTTTATGACATACTCATTGTGCTTTTTTCGAATTTGCTTGTCTTTTTTTATAGCACTTTGGCGATGTGGAAACTACAACTGCTGCCAGTCTCCCTGTAAGTAAAGAATTAAAATGACCAATTATAATTAATAAAGTGATGATACTATCCTAAAACTTTATACTTCAAAGAGCTTCCATTTTTTAAAATTTATTTATTTGTAAATAGGAAAATATTTTTTTAAAAAATCAGCGCGCCTTCGTTCTTATTGCGACTTAGCAGACTTATTCTCTAGCGTAGTCAGAAATCTAGTACTGTCGCATTTCAAACTTCACAAAATTTGAAAAGCACATTTTTGAAATTATTTCCACCTATCTCTGGAAACTTTGACTCAAAACTTCGTTCTGCTAGATGAAAGAAATGTAGAATGTAATCTTAGACTAAAATTTAATTCTTTTATAAAATTTTCAACGAAAAACTCAAACAGGATGTAGAAGTGAAAGCGATAAGTACATGTAAGTGAAGCGCCGAGTATAAGTGAAAGCTCTAAATTAAAAAGTAAAAGGAATATGTATAATTTTGATAAAAGATTTTAAATCTAAAGTATAAACTAAAATACATTATTACCTCCAATCATTTCAATTTTGCAATAATTCTAATGGTTGACAGTCTATACTTTCTACATTCGTATGCATGCAAATTTATTAACTCGAAAGCACAACAAACAGGTTAAATGAGATTTATTGTATTCACTACACTGCGAAATCCAAAACGCTCAAGTTTTGAATCCTAAATATAAAAATCAGATCTCTCATTACCTTAATTACCTTGCTTAAGATCCCTAGTTTTTATGTTAGAAAGAGTGAAAAATACTTTCACCCATTTTCATATTTTTCTAAGCATTTGTTATTTGTAATGCGTCAGATAAAAAAAAACATTGAACAAAAATCACATTTTTTAAAATCTTTTGTGGAAGATATTATGTGGCGAGTGAATAGATTTTTTAACTTTAATAATGCTCTTCCTTCAATAATATTTTCTGATCTCCTTTATAATGTAATGCTCTCTTATAGTGATCTTTTTCTGTGTATGTGTGGGAAGGTGGTGAATTTTCTCTTTAGGTGTTACTCATGGTGATTTTTTTTCTTTCAATGTTTTTACAGCAGCCTGCAAATGGAGCTTCAAACCCCCTTCGTGTAAGTAAATAAATAAATATGACCAATTATAATTCATAAATCGATGATACTATCCTAAAACTTTATATTTCAATGGAATTGCGTTTCTTTTAAAAGTTTCGGAACCTAAAATAAAAATCTGAGTACTCATGACCTTCATTATCTTACTTAAGATCCCTAGTTCTTATGTTAGACGGAGTGAGAAATATATTTATTCATTTCCATTTCTTTCTAACCATTCATTTTTTCTTTCTAATGCCTCAGGTACAAGAAACAAATATCAACAGAGAGTCATATATTTATGAATCTTCTCTGGAAAGCATTTCTTTGGTGAGTGGATAGATTATTTTAACTTTTTTAATGCTCTTTTTATAATGATCATTTTGATCTCTTTAAAAATTAATTAACTTTTAATAATAATCTTTTCTGCTGGTGTGCGTGGTGTGGGGGTGGGGGTCATTTTCTATCGACTTTTTACTCATTATGCTTTTTTTTCCCCTTCCTTCTCCCAATTACTAGCACTTTGAAAATGGATCAAGTACTCAACGTCTTTCTGTCAGTATATAAATAAATATAAAAACAATTATCCATCATAAATTGATAGTACTCTCTTAATGTCGGCCACAACAAATCCTGTCGATACTGCTACGTTCAGTGGTGGCGGGGTGGTCGGCTGTACGCAAGAAGAAGTACTCTCTTAAAACATTATATTTCAAAGAATTTATATATTTTTAAAAAAATATTTTTTATTGATAAATGCGATTTCTTTTAATGAGCCCGTCTGCGTGCCTTTTCAACTTAACACACTCATTTTCTTGCATAGTCGGATATCCACTGCTGCTACATTTCAAACTTCACCGAGTTTGAAAAAGACATTTTTGGAATTATTTCCGACTATTTGTAGAAACTATAAATCAGAAATCCGTTGTGCAAGATGAAGAAATGTAGAATGTAATCTTTGACGCATATTTGAATTATTCTTTTCAACTAAAACCCTACACAGTAAGATTGTATGAATATTTAGCCGAGTATAAGTGAACGCGCTAATTTAAAAAGCAATTGGAATATGTAAAATTTGGTAAAAAGATTTTGAATCTAAATTTATATATATTATAAGCCTACAATCATATAAATTTTGCAAAAAGTATAATGATTCACTTTCTTCTTTTACTACATTCGTCTGCGTAGAAATATGATAATTCGAAACACAACTACCTGGATAAATAAGAATTATTTTCTTCACTATAGTACGAAACTCAAAACAATCATGCTTCGAATCCTAAAAATAAAATTCAGAACACTCATGATCTTCATCACCTTGCTTAAGATCCCTATATTTTATGTTAGACGAAGTGAGAAATAGATTTAATCATTTTCATTTCTTTCTAATCATTCATTTCTCATCTCTAAAGCCTCATATAACAAAAATTCAACGGAAAGTCATATTTTATAAATCTTATGTTGAAGAGATTTTGTGATGATTGAATAGATTCTTTTAACTTAAGTAATGCTCTTTTTATAATGATCTTTGAGGTCTCTTTTAGAATGTAATGCTCATTTTTAACGAACATTTTTCTTGGGGGGGAGGGGGTTATTTTCTGTTTATGACTTACATATTGTGCTTTTTTTAACATTGATTGTCTTATTTTTTTAGCACTCTGTTGAATCCGAGCCAGTAGAAGGAGACAGCCTTTCTGTAAGTAAATAATTCAATATGACCAATGATACTTCATGAAATAATAATATTATCCTAAATCTTTATATTCCAAAGACTTTGCAATTTTTTAAAATTTATATTACTAACTAGGAATATATATATACAGGGTGTTCATTAATTATTGTCGGGGTTTCCGTACCTCATAACTTTCGAATAAAATATATTACGCAAAAACCGATTTCGTATTCGTAAATTACAACTCAAAGAATTTTATTAATGATATTAAAGTGTAAAGCTTGCACAATTTGCACTTTGTAGGTATTAAGCTGAAGGCGATACTTTGAGTTGTACTTTACGAATACATAATTCTTTGAGTTGTACTTTACGCATTCATAATTCTTTGAGTTGTACTTTACGTATTCATAATTCTTTGAGTTGTAATTTACGTATTCATAATTCTTTGAGTTGTAATTTACGAATACATTATCACCTTCAACTGAATGCCTACAAAGTGCAAATTGTTGGGAAACGCCGACAATAATTAATGAACACCCTGTATATATATATATATATATCCGCCTTTATTCCCGTTTCCACTTAGCAGAATTATTCTCTTGGCGCTGCTGCCAAATTTCAGACTTCCCGGAGATTGAAAAATGAAATCTAGAATTTAGAAATAAAGAATGTAGAATGTAGAATTGTGACTCAAATTTGAATTGTTCTAAAAAATTTTTAACGAAATACATTCACAGAAAATTTGTATGTATGGTAGCTGAGTGCAAGTGAACGGGTTAATTTAAAAAAGGAAAAGGAATGCTAAAATTTGGTGAAAAGATTTTGAATCTAAAGTATGAATTTAAATGTATTATGAGCAAGCAAACATTTAAATTTAGCAATAATTGTAATGGTTAACACTCTGTTTTTACTACAATCGTATACATACAAATGTGTTTACTCAAAAACGCAACAACCTGAAAAAATGATATTTATTAACTTCTCTATATTATGAAAAATTTAGCAATAATTGTAATGGTTAACACTCTGTTTTTACTACATTCGTATGCATACAAATGTGTTTACTCAAAAACGCAACAACCTGAAAAAATGATATTTATTAACTTCTCTATATTATGAAAAATTTAGCAATAATTGTAATGGTTAACACTCTGTTTTTACTACAATCGTATGCATACAAATGTGTTTACTCAAAAATGCAACAACCTGAAAAAATAATATTTATTAACTTCTCTATATTGCGAAAATTTTAGCAATAATTGTAATGGTTAACACTCTGTTTTTACTACAATCGTATACATACAAATGTGTTTACTCAAAAACGCAACAACCTGAAAAAATGATATTTATTAACTTCTCTATATTGCGAAAATTTTAGCAATAATTGTAATGGTTAACACTCTGTTTTTACTACAATCGTATACATACAAATGTGTTTACTCAAAAACGCAACAACCTGAAAAAATGATATTTATTAACTTCTCTATATTATGAAAAATTTAGCAATAATTGTAATGGTTAACACTCTGTTTTTACTACATTCGTATGCATACAAATGTGTTTACTCAAAAATGCAACAACCTGAAAAAATAATATTTATTCACTTCTCTATATTGCGAAAAAAAAATGCTAATGTTTCGGACCCTAAAATTAAAAATCTCAGCACTCATGATCTTCATTATATAGCCTTAGATCCGTAGTTTTTATATTAGACAGAGTGAGAAATACATATACTCATTTTCATTTCTTTCTAATCATTCATTTTTCTGTTCAAAAGACTTAGATTTCAAAAGAAATTGAACCGAAAGTCACACGTTGTAAAATCTTATCTGGAAGAGAATTTGTGGTTCGTGAATAGATTCTTTTAACTTTAGTAATGCTCTTTTTATAATCATCTTTGTGAACTCTTTTAGAATGTAATGCTCTTTTATAATAATCTTTTTTCTTAGGGGAGGGGGGTTCATTTTCTGTGTATGACTTGCTCATTGGGCTTTTTTTAACTTTGCTTCTCTTATTTTTATAGCGCACTTCATCTACAGAGACGGGAGACAATGCCATGATCTCTGTAAGTAAATAATTAAATATGACCAATTTAACTTCCTATAAAGATGATACGATAATAAAAATTTTATTTCAAAGAGCATGCATTTTTTAAAATTTATTTACTGGTAACCAGGAAAATAAATTTTCATATATCACCCCGGCTCCGTTCCCTATGGAATTTCTATGGTAGATGATGATGGTTCCCTATGGAAATTCTCATTATCTTTCTTAAAATCCCTAGTTTTTATGTTAGACGGAGTGAGAAATATATTTATTCATTTCCGTTTCTTTCTAATCGTTCATTTTTTCTTTCTAATGTCTCAGCCACAAGAAAGAAGAATTGACCGAGAGTCGCATATTTATGAATCTTCTCTGGAAAGGATTTCTTTGGTTTGTGAATAGATTATTTTAAGTTTAGTAATGCTCTTTTTATAATAATCTTTGTGATCTCTTTTAAAATGTAATGATCTTTTAATAATAATCCTTTTTAGTATGTGTGCGTGGGGGGGGGATCATTTTCTGTTTAAGACTTGCTCATTGTGCTTTTTCTTCCCCTTACTTCTCTCAATTACTAGCACTTTGAAAATGGATCAAGTACTCAACGACTGTCTGTCAGTATATAAATAAATATAAAAACAATTATCCATCATAAATTGATATTACTCTCTTAAAACATTATATTTCAATGAAATTGTTTTTTTTCTAAATATTTTTCATTGGTAACTGCAATTTTTTTTTTCTTTTTGTTTTAATTGAACCCATCTGCGCGTCCCTTTCAACATAACAGACACTTTTCCTTGCCTAGTTGGAATTCCGTTGATGCTACATTTCAAACTTCACCGAGTTTCAAAAACACATTTTTGGAATTATTTCCGACTATCTGTGTAAATTCTGAATCAAAAATCCGTTGTGCAAGATGAAGAAATGTAGAATGTAATCTTTCACCCAAATTTGAATTATTCTGAAAATTTTTCTTGGGGGGGGGGGGTAATTTTCTGTTTATAACTTACATAGTGTGCGTTTTTTAACTTTGATTGTCTTATTTTTTTAGCACTCTTTTGAATCCGAGCCATCAGAGAGTGGCAGGCTTTCTGTAAGTAAATAATTCAATATGACCAATTTTACTTCATGAAGCAATGATACTATCCTAACTCTTTATGCTCCGAAGAGTTTGCATTTTTTTAAAATTTATTTTACTAACAATTATTATTTATTTTACCTATATATATATATATATATATATATATATATATATATATATATATATATATATATATATATATATATATATATATATATATATATATATATATATATCCACCTTTACTCCCGTTTCAATTTAGCAGATTTATTATCTTTTCGCTGCTGTCACATTTCAGACTTAACGGAGATTGAAAAAGGAAATCTAAAATTTTATCTGTGACTGAAATTTGAATTGTTCTAAAAAATTTTTAACAAAATCCATTCTCAGAAAATTTGCTATATATGGTAGCTGAGTACAAGTGAACGGGTTAATTTTAAAAAGTAAAAGGAATACTGAAATTTGGTGAAAAGATTTTGAATCTAAAGTATGAATTTAAATGTATTATAAGCAAAAAATCACTTAAATTTTGCAATAATTGTAATGGTTAACTGTCTGTTTTTACTACATTCGTATACATGCAAACGTGTTTACTCAAAAACGCAACAACCTGAAAAAATGATATTTATTAACTTCTCTATATTGCGAAAAAAAATTCTGATTTTCGGACCCTAAAATTAAAAATCTGAGCACTCATTATCTTCATTATATTGCTTAAGATCCGTAATTTTTATGTTAGACGGAGTGAGAAAAACATATATTCATTTTCTTTTCTTTAAAATCATTCATTTTTCCTTTCAAATGACTAACATTTTAAAAGAAGTTGAACCGATAGTCACACGTAGTAAAATCTTATCTGAAAAAGAATTCGTGGTTCTTGAATAGATTCTTTTAACTTTAGTTATGCTCTTTTTATAATCATTTTTGTGAACTCTTTTAGAATGTAATGCTCTTTTATAATAATCTTTTTTCTTAAGGGAGGAGGGTTCATTTTCTGTGTATGACTTGCTCATTGGGCTTTTTTTTAACTTTGCTTCTCTTATTTTTATAGCACACTTCATCTACAGAGACGGGAGACAATGCCATGATCTCTGTAAGTAAATAATTAAATATGACCAATTTAACTTCCTATAAAGATGATACGATAATAAAAATTTTATTTCAAAGAGCATGCATTTTTTAAAATTTATTTACTGGTAACCAGGAAAAAAACATTTCATATATCAGCCCGCCTCCGTTCCCTATGGAATTTCTATGGTAGATGATGATTGTTCCCTATGGAAATTCTCATCATCTTTCTTAAAATCCATTCTTTTTATATTTGACGGAGTGAGAAATATATTAATTCATTTCCATTTCTTTCTAATCGTTCATTTTTTCTTTCTAATGTCTCAGCCACAAGAAAGATCAATCAACCGACAGTCACATGTTTATGAATCTTCTCTGGAAAGGATTTCTTTGGTGAGTGAATAGATTATTTTAAGTTTATTAATGCTCTTTTTATAATGATAATAACAATCATTTTTCGTAGGTGTGCGTGTGTGGGGGGGGGTCATTTTCTGTTCATGACTTACTCATTGTGCTTTTTTTTCCCTTTCTTTTCTCAATTACTAGCACTTTGCAAATGGATCATGTACTCACTGACTTTATGTCAGTATATAAATAAATATGACCATTTTTCCTTCATAAATTGATAGTACTCTCTTTAAACATTATGTTTCAAAGAAATTGTATTTTTTAAAAAATATTTTTTATTGGTAACTGCGATTTTTCTTTTCTTTTCTTTTTTTTTTAAATGAACCTGTCTGCGCGCCCCTTTCAACTTAACAAACTTATTCTCTTGCCTAGTCAGATATCCGCTGCTGCTACATTTCAAACTTCACCTTGTTTGAAAAACATATTTTTGGAATTATTTCCGACTATCTCTGGAAACTATGAATCAAAAATCCGTTGTGCAAGATGAAGAAATGTAGAATGTAATCTTGAGCGCAAGTTTGAATTATTCTATAAAATTTTCAACGAAAACCCTACACAGGAAGTTTGTATGAATGATTAGCCGAGAATAAGTGAACGCGCTAATTTAAAAAGCAATTGGAATATGTAAAATTTGGTGAAAAGATTTTGAATCTAAGTATAAATTTATATATATTATAAGCGTACAATCATATAAATTTTGCTATAAGTATAATTATTCTCTGTGTTCTTTTACTACATTCGTATGCGTGCAAATATGATAACTCGAAAATCCAACAACCTGGATAAATAAGAATTATTTTCTTCTCTATAGTACGAAACTGAAAACAATTATGTTTCGAATACTAAAAATAAAATTCAGAGCACTCATGATCTTCATCATCTTGCTTAAGATCCCTATATTTTATGTTAGACGGAGTGAGAAATAGATTTATTCATTTTCATTTCTTTCTAATCATTCATTTTTCATCTCTAAAACCTCAGATAAAAAAAATACAACGGAAAGTCATATTTTATAAATCTTATCTTGAAGAGGTTTTATGATGTGTGAACAGATTGTTTTAACTTAAGTAATGCTCATTTCATAATGATCTTTGTGATCGCTTTTAGAATGTAATGCTTCTTTTTAACGAACATTTTTCTTGGGGTGGGTGGGTTCATTTTGTGTTTATGAATTCCATATTTTGCTTTTTTTAACATTGATTGTCTTATTTTTTTTAGCACTCTTCCGAGTCCGGAGATAATGGCAGGCTTTCTGTAAGTACATAATTCAATATGACGAATTATACTTTATAAAGTAATTATACTATCCTAAATCTTTATATTCCAAAGAGTTTGCATTCTTTAAAAATTTATATTACTAACTAGGAATATATATATATATATATATATATATATAAATTCCGCCTTTGTTCCCTTTTCAACTTAGCAAATTTATTCTCTTTCCGCTGCTGCCAAATTTCAGACTTCCCGGAGATTGAAAAATGAAATCTAGAAAGTAATCTGTGACTCAATTTTGAATTGTTCTAAAAACTTTTTTACGAAATCCATTCATAGGATATTTGTATGTATGTTTAGATGAGTACATGTGAACGCGCTGATTAAAAAAGTAAAAGGAATACTGAAATTAGGTGAAAAGATTTTGAATCTAAGGTATGAATTTAAATGTATTATAAGCATGCACTTATTTAAATTTTGCAATAATTGTAATGGTTAACTGTCTATTTTTACTACATTCGTATACATGCAAACGTGTTTACTCAAAAACGCAACAACCTGAAAAAATAATATTTATTAACTTCTCTATAGTGCGAAAATTTTAGCAATAATTGTAATGGTTAACACTCTGTTTTTACTACAATCGTATACATACAAATGTGTTTACTCAAAAACGCAACAACCTGAAAAAATAATATTTATTAACTTCTCTATATTGCGAAAATTTTAGCAATAATTGTAATGGTTAACACTCTGTTTTTACTACAATCGTATACATACAAATGTGTTTACTCAAAAACGCAACAACCTGAAAAAATAATATTTATTAACTTCTCTATAGTGCGAAAATTTTAGCAATAATTGTAATGGTTAACACTCTGTTTTTACTACAATCGTATACATACAAATGTGTTTACTCAAAAACGCAACAACCTGAAAAAATAATATTTATTAACTTCTCTATATTGCGAAAATTTTAGCAATAATTGTAATGGTTAACACTTTTTTTTACTACAATCGTATACATACAAATGTGTTTACTCAAAAACGCAACAACCTGAAAAAATGATATTTATTAACTTCTCTATATTATGAAAAATTTAGCAATAATTGTAATGGTTAACACTCTGTTTTTACTACATTCGTATGCATACAAATGTGTTTACTCAAAAATGCAACAACCTGAAAAAATAATATTTATTCACTTCTCTATATTGCGAAAAAAAAATGCTAATGTTTCGGACCCTAAAATTAAAAATCTCAGCACTCATGATCTTCATTATATAGCCTTAGATCCGTAGTTTTTATATTAGACAGAGTGAGAAATACATATACTCATTTTCATTTCTTTCTAATCATTCATTTTTCTGTTCAAAAGACTTGGATTTAAAAAGAAATTGAAACGAAAGTCACACGTTGTAAAATCTTATCTGAAAGAGAATTTGTGGTTCGTGAATAGATTCTTTTAACTTTAGTAATGCTCTTTTTATAATGGTCTTTGTGATCTCTTTTAGAATGTAATGCTCTTTTATAATGTTTTTTTTTCTTGTGGGAGGGGGACTTACTTATTGGGCTTTTTTTAAAACTTTGCTTGTCTTATTTTTATAGCATACTTCAGCTACCGAACCAAAAGAAAACGCCATGTTTTCTGTCAGTAAATAATTGAATATGACCAATTTAACGTCATAAAAAGACGATACGATAATAAAAATTTTATTTCAAAGAGCTTGCATTTTTTAAAATTTATTTACTGGTAAACAGGAAAATATTTTCTTATAAATCAGCCCTCCCCCGTTCCCACTTCTACTTAGCAGACTTATTCTCTTGCCTTGTAGGAAATCCGCTATTGCCACATTTCAAACTTCACGCAGTTTGAAAAACTCATTTTTGGAATTATTTCCGTCTATCTCTGGAAACTATGACTCAAAACTTTGCTAATGCTAAATGTTGTGTTAAATAAAAGAAATATAGAATGTAATCTTTGGTGTAAATTTGAATTGTTTTAAAATATTCTCAACGAAAAACCCAAACAGGAAATTTGTATGTATGTTTAACCGAGTACAAGTGAACGCGCTAATTAAAAAAGTGAAAGGAATATGTAAAATTTATTAAAAAGATTTTGAATCTAAAGTATAAATTTAAATATATTCAAAGCATACATCCATATAACTTATACAATAAGTATAATGGTTGACTTTCTACATTTACTACATTCGTACACATGCAAATATGTTAACTCAGTAAAGCTACAACCTGGATAAATGAGATTTATTAACTTCACTATATTGCGAAAAAAAATAAACGCTCATGTTTCGGAACCTGAAAATAAAAATCTGAGTACTCTTGACCTTCATTTTATTTCTTAAGATTCCTAGTTTTTATGTTAGACGGAGTAAGAAATATATTTATTCATTTCCATTTCTTTCTAAAGCCTCAGGCAGAACAAAGAAACCGAGAGTCGCATATTTATGAATCTTCTCTGGAAAGGATTTCTCTGGTGAGTGAATAGATTGTTTTAACTTTAGGAATGCTCTTTTTATAATGATCTTTGTGATCTCTTTTAAAATGTAATGATCTTTTAATAATAATCTTTTTTGTGGATGTGCGTGGGGAGGGGGATGAGTCATTTTCTATTCATGACTTACTCATTGGGCTTTTTTTTTTCCCCTTCCTTCTCTCAATTACTAGCACTTTGAAAATGGATCAAGTTCTCAAAGACTTTCTGTCAGTATATAAATAAATAAGACCCTTTATCCTTCGTAACTTGATGGTACTCAGTTAAAACATTATATTTCAAAGAAATTATATTTTGAAAAAAATATTTTTCATTGGTAACTGCGATTTTTCTTTTTTTTTTTTTTTTTTCCTCCTTTTTTTTTTTTTTTAATGAGCTCGTATGCGCGCCCCTTTCAACTTAACAGACTTATTTTCTTGCCTAGTCGGAAATCCGCTGCTGCTACATTTCAAACTTCACCTTGTTTGAAAAACATATTTTTGGAATTGTTTTCGACTATCTGTGGAAACTATGAATCAAAAATCCGTTGCGCAAGATGAAGAAATGTAGAACGTAATCTCTGACGCAAATTTGAATTATTCTATAAAATTTTCAACGAAAACCCTACACACAAAGACTGTATGAATGTTTACCCGAGTATAAGTGAACGCGCTAATTTAAAAAGCAATTGGAATATGTAAAATTTGGTTAAAGGATTTTAAATCTAAAATATAAATTTAAATATATTATAAGCGTACAATCATATAAATTTTGCTATAAGTATAATGATTCTCTGTGTTCTTTTACTACATTCGTATGCGTGCAAATATGATAACTCGAAAACCCAACAACCTGGATAAATAAGAATTAGTTTCTTCACTATAGTACGAAACTCAAAACAATCATGTTTCGAATACTAAAAATAAAATTCAGAGCACTCATGATCTTCATCATCTTGCTTAAGATCCCTATATTTTATGTTAGACGGAGTGAGAAATAGATTTATTCATTTTCATTTCATTCTAATCATTCATTTTTCATCTCTAAAGCCTCAGATAAAAAAAAATTAAACGGAAAGTCATATTTTATAAATGTTATGTTAAAGAGATTTTATGAAGAGTGAATAGATTGTTTTAACTTAAGTAATGCTCATTTTATAATGATCTTTGTGATCTCTTTTGAACGTAATGCTCCTTTCTAACGGACATTTTTCTTGGGGTGGGGGTAGGTTCCTTTTCTTTTTATGATTTTCTTATTGTGCTTTTTTTTAACATTGCTTATTATTTTTTTTAGCACTCTATTGATTCCGAGCCAGAGGAGAATAACAGGCTCTCTGTAAGTAAATAATTCAATATGACCAATTATACTTCATGAAATAATAATACTGTCGTAATCTTTATATTCCAAAGAGTAGGCATTTTTTAAAAATGTATATTACTATCTAGGAATATATATATATAAATCAGCCCGCCTTTGTTCCCGTTTCTACTTAGCAGATTAATTTTCTTGCCGCTATTGCCACATTTCAGACTTTCCGGGGATTGAAAAATGAAATCTAGAATGAAATCTGTGACTCAATTTAGAATTGTTCTAAAAACGTTTTAACCAAATCCATTCACAGGATATTTGTATTTTTTTTAGATGAGTACAACTGAACGTGTTCATTTTCAAAAGTAAAAGTAAGACTGAAATCTGGTGAAAAGATTTTCAATTTAAAGTATGAATTTAAATATATTATAGGCATGCAATCACTTAAATTTTGAAATAATTATAATGATTAACTGTCCATTTTTTCTACATTCGTATGCATGCATATAGATTAACTGGAAAGCGCAGCAACCTGGATAAATGATATCTGTTAACTTCTCTATATTGCGAAAAAAATAGCTGATGTTTCGGACCCTAAAATTAAAAATCTGAGCACTCATGACCTTCATTGTCTTGCATAAGATACGTAGTTTTTATATTAGACCGAGTGAAAAATACATATACTCATTTTCATTTCTTTCTAATCATTCATTTTTCCTTTCAAATGCCTTAGATTTAAAAAGAAATTGAACCGAAAGTCACACGTAGTAAAATCTTATCTGAAAGAGAATTTGTGGTTAGTGAATAGATTATTTTAACTTAAGTAATGATCTTTGTGATCTCTTTTAGAATGTAATGCTCTTTTTTAATGATCTTTTTTCTTGAGCGAGGGGGCTTCATTTTCTGTTTATGACTTACTTATTGGGCTTTTTTTAACTTTGCTTGTCTTATTTTTATAGCAAACGGCAGTGCCCTCTGTAAGAAAGTAATTGAATATGACCAATTACACTTCATAACATGATGGTATGATAATAAAAGTTTTATTTCAAAGAACTTGCCTTTTTTTAAATTTATTAACTGGTAACCACGGAATTTTTTTTTTTTTTTTTTTTTTTTTTTTTGTAAATCATCTCGCCTGCGTTCCCATTTCAACTTAGCAGACGTATTCTCTTGCCTACTAGGAAATCCGCTATTGCCACATTTCAAACTTCACGCAGTTTGAAAAACTTATTTTTGGAATTTTTTCCATCTATCTGTGGAAACTATGACTCAAAACTTCGTTCTGCTAGATGAAAGAAATGTAGAATGTAATCTTTGACTAAAATTTAATTATTCTATAAAATTTTCACCAAAAAACTCAAACAGGATGTACAAGTGAAAACGCTAAGTACATGTAAGTGAAGCGCCGACTACAAGTGAAAGCGCTACATTAAAAAGTAAAAGGAATATGTAAATTTTGATCAAAAGATTTTAAATCTAAAGTATAAATTCAAAAACATTATAACCTCTAATCATTCAAATTTTGCCATAAGTATAATTGTTGACTGTCTATATTTTCTACATTCGTATGCATGCAAATAGGTTAACTGGAAAGCGCAACAAGCAGGTTAAATGAGATTTATTGTCTTCACTACACTGCGAAATCCGAAACGCTCAAATTTCGAATCCCAAATATAAAAATCAGATCTCTCATTACTTTCATTACCTTGCTTGAGATCACTAGTTTTTATGTTAGGAAGAGTGAGAAATACTTTCACTCATTTTCGTATCATTCTAAGCACATATTTGCTATTTGTAATGCGTCAGATAAAAAAAAAACATTCAACAAAAATCACATTTTTTAAAATCTTCTGTGGAGGATATTATGTGGCGAGTGAATAGATTTATAACTTTAATAATGATCTTCCTTCAATAATATTTTCTGATCTCCTTTATAATGTAATGCTTTCTTATAGTGATCTTTTTTTGTGTATGTGTGGGGAGGTGGTGACATTTTTTGTTTATGTCTTACTCATTGTGATTTTTTTTCCTTTCCATGTTTTTACACCAGCCTGCAAGTGAAGATTTAAGCCCAATTCTTGTAAGTAAATAAATAAATATGACCAATTATAATTCATAAAGCGATGATACTATTCTAAAACTTTATATTTCAAAGAAATAGCCTTTCTTTTAAAAATTTATTTATTTGTAACTCACAATATATATATATATATATATATATATATATATATATATATATATATATATATATATATATATATATATATATATATATATATATATATATATATATATATATTTAAAATCAGCCGCCTGGTGGCTCCTTTCAACTTATAGAGACTTATTCTCTTGCCTAGTAGGAAATTCGTTGCTGCCAAATTTCAGACCTCCCGAAGTTTGAAAAGCTTATTTTTGGAATTATTTTGCAGTATTTGAGGAAACTATGAATTGAGGAACGCAAATTTGAATTGTTCTATACCATTTTCAACGAAAAATTCAAACAGGAAGTTTGTATGTATATTTAGCCGAATAGAAGTGAACACGCTAATTTAAAATTTAAAAGGAATATGCAAAATTTGGTGAAAAGATTTTAAATCTAAAGAATAAATTTAAATACGATATAACCCTAAAATCAAATAAATTTTGCAATAGGTATAATGGTTGACTGTCTATTTTTACTTTACTCGTATGCATGCAAATATGTTAACTCAAAAATGCCACAACCAAGATAAACGAAATTTATTTTCTTCAGTTCATTGCGAAAAACAAAACGATGTTGTTTCGAATGCTAAAAATAAAAATCTCAGCACTCATGGCCTTCATTATCTTGCTTAAGGTACCTATTTTTTATGTAAGATGGAATGAGAAATACTTTTACTCATTTTCATTGCTTTATAATCATTCACTATTCATTGCATATGCCCCAAATTAAAAACAATTCAACAGAAAGTCACATTTTTTTAAAAATTTTATCTAGAAAAGGGTTTGTTGTGAATGAATATGTTATTTTAACTTTTGTAATGCTCTTTTTATAATTGTCTTTGTGATCTCTTTTAGAATGTAACGGTCTATTGTAATGATCTTATTATAATTTTGTTTTGTGTGTTGGGGGGGGGAGTTCTTCTTTTCTGTTTATGACATACTTATTGTGCTTTTTTCGACTTTGCTTGTCTTTCTTTATAGCTTTATGGCGAATTCTTTCGGGAAGAGGTCGACAGTCCTTCTGTAAGTAAACAATTAACATGACCAATTATACTTAATAAAGTGACGATACTATCCTAAAACTTTATATTTAAAAGAGCTTGCAATTTTTAAAATTTATTTAATTGTAAATAGGAAAATATATTTATAAAAAAATCAGCCCGCTTTCGTTCTTATTTCAACTTAGCAGACTATTCTCTTGCGTAGTCAGAAATCTAGTACTGCCACATTTCAAACTTCAAAGAGTTTGAAAAACACATTTTTGTAATTATTTCCATCTATCTGTGAAAATTATGAATCAAAACTTCATTCTGCTAGATGAAAGAAATGTAGAATGTAATCTTAGACTAAAATTTAATTTTGTTTTATAAAATTTTTAACGAAAAACTAAAACAGGATGTACAATTGGAAACGCTAATTACATGTAAGTGAAGCGCCGAGTACAAGTGAAAGCGCTAATTTAAAAAGTAAAAGGAATATGTAAAATTTTGTCAAAAGATTTTAAATCTAAAGTATAAATTTAAATTCGTTATTACCTCCAATCATTTCAATTTTGCAATAAGTATAATTGTTGACTGTCTATATTTTCTACATTCGTATGCGTGCAAATATGTTAACTCGAAAGCGCAACAATCAGGTTAAATGAGATTTATTTTCTTCACTATTTTGAGAAAAACAAAACGCTTTTGTTTCGA
The DNA here is from genome assembly GCF_947563725.1 of Argiope bruennichi. Taxonomy (NCBI): domain Eukaryota; kingdom Metazoa; phylum Arthropoda; class Arachnida; order Araneae; family Araneidae; genus Argiope; species Argiope bruennichi. Next base: position 88,185,987 of record NC_079162.1, read on the forward strand.
ATCCTTAAAATAAAAATCAGAGCACTGATAACTTTCATCATCTTGTTTCAGATCCCTACATTTTATGTTAGACGGAGTGAGAAATAGATTTACTTATTTTCATTTCTGTCTGATCATTCATTTTTCATTTTTAAAATCTCAGATATAAAAAAAATTCACCAGAATATCATATTTCATAAATCTTCTCTGGAAGAGATTTTGTGGTGAGTGATTAGATTGTTTTAACTTAAGTAATGCTCTTTTTATAATGATCTTTGTGATCTCTTTTAGAATGTAATGCTCTTTTGTAATGATCTTTTTTCTGGGGTGGGGGTGGAGCTTCATTTTTTGTTTATGACTTATTTAATGTGCTTTTTTTAATATTGATTATCTCATTTTTATAGCACTCTGTAGATACCGAGCCACGACCAGAAACGCCCAGGCGTTTTGTAAGTATATAATTAAATATGACAATTATACTTAATAAAGTGATGATACTATCCTGAAACTTTATATTTCAAAGAGTTGGCATCTTTTAAAAATTTATTTACTACTAACTAGGAATATATTATATATATATATATATATATATATATATATATATATGCAAAAGTATTTTGTTAATAGGAAAAACAAAAAATCAAATAAAAATTAAACCAAAAAAATTATAAAAAATATAAAAAAAGAATTCGGCCTGAAGACTTTTTCAAGGGTCACCCTCAGGCGGGGATTCAAAGAAAGGGATTTTTTTCTGTGAGGAAATACAGACATTGTCTAATAATGATTCCTCGTGACCCGGAAATCCCCTGAAATTATGCTCAAGAGATATACCATTTTAACAGAAAGAAAATACAAAACAACAAATTAGAAGAAATTAACCACAACAAAGTAAAAATACAATAACAAAAATAACAATAAAAACAAAAAATAGCACTAAAATTAAAAATTAAAATATATATATAAATTATATATATATAGTTTTGGTACTGTTAGATCTACTGTACTATAGTACTGTTTAGATCTACGTAGTGTCCGCTCTAGTGGAAGGATGTCGAAGAAACTTGGTACTTAGGTTCTATGAATCATGGGGAACAGAAATCTGCAATAAAAAAAATTAATTCCAATTTCAACCGCCAGGTGAGATGGCGGCGCATAAAAAACAAAAAACAAAAACACAATTTGGAACTTAAAAACTTTATTCAATTACAATATATGTTCAATGTGCATTCCATTTACGTCAAGCACATGTTCAAAACGTGTTATGGCGTGTTCAACTGTGGGACGAAGGGTTTCTCGATCAATTGCAGCAACATGACGTGTTATGCTTACTTTCAACTCATGCAGAGTCCGTATGCTTCCTTTATAGACACGATCTTTTAGGAATCCCCACAACCAGAAATCACAGGGATTCCAGTCTGGAAAACGTAGAGGCCAGGCAGTTGGAAAACTTCTTGAAATTTCCCGTTGATCTTCAAAGTGGGCACGAAGCAATGCCGTCACTTGTCGAGCAATGTGAGGGGGTGCACCATCTTGCATGAAGACAGTAGTCCCTAAACATTCTCGTTCTTGTAATGCAGGAATGACTTGCTACTGAAGAAGGTCGTGTTAACGGGCACCCGTAACGGAACACCTTTGAGGGCCATGAGGAGTGTTCTCCTCAAAAAAATAGGGTCCAAGAATAAAATCAGCAGTAAAACCACACCATACAGTTATGTAATCAGGATGCAGAGACTGTTCATGCACATTATTAGGACTTGCAGTACAACATATGCGACAGTTCTGAGTATTAACTGCTCCGTCTAGGGTAAAATGAGCCTCGTCAGACCACAAAATGTTCCGAGGCCATGAATTGTCAACGGCTATTCTGGCTAAAAAAATTCTAGCAAATTGATTTCGTTTCTCGGGGTTTGCAGGATTCAGTGCTTGCACATGATGGATCTTGTATGAATACCACTTTATAATGGATCGAATAACCTTTCGTGCTGTAGACCAAGGGAGGGACAAATCACGTGCCACCGCTCGAGCACTTGATGAAGAATATTGCGAATCGGACGCTCTGCCGATCACGGCAAGGGCGACTTCGGCAGTTTCATTTGAAATCCGTTTCCGTCCTCTTCCTTGTACCACACCCAACTCTCCAGTCTCTTCAAATTTAATAATAATCTTTTTCAAAGCCTGCCTGGACATAGGCCCTTTCCGTAAGTCTTTCAAGCGCCGATATTCTCGCAGTGCAGCTGACAAATTATTGCTGTTCTGATAAAACAACTTTATCAATAAAGCTCTTCCTTTCTTCGCTAACGGCATGGCGAAGAATGATTTTGCGGCAGTGAGTACTGCCTTTTTAAACTAGTCTAAATTTGCATAAAGTATTTGTACAGCTAAATTTGCATGTATCGTACATGAAAACCGCCATCTATCGGCCGAAATGTAAACTTTTTTTTTTTTACTGCAGATTTCTTTTTCCCATGATCCATACAACCTAAATATCAAGTTTCTTCGACATCCTTCCACTAGAGCGAATACTACGTAGGTCTAAACAGGGTAACTTTAATTATAACCACCCTGTATGTATATATATATATATATATATAAGTAACCAATCTAAAGTAAGAAAAAGTTTGAAAACGAAACTAAAATGAAAACGAAACAAAACAGTTTCGAAAACGCAACTAAAATTTATTACCTATTTAAACTAAAACCGAAAAGGTACTTCATAGTATTTAGAGAGCGCAATTGCAGCTACTTCTAAAACACAGATGAATTGATACAAAAGTATTAGAATCAAGTTAATAGGAAAAACAAAAATCAAATAAAAATTAAACCAAAAAAATTATTAAAAATATATTAAAAAAGAATCCGGCCTGAAGACTTTTTCAAGGGTCACCCTCAGGCAGGGATTCAAATAAAGGGATTTTTTCTGTGAGGACATACAGACATAAGTCTAATAATGATTCCTCGTGACCCAAAAATCCCCTGAAATTATGCTCAAGAGATATACCATTTTAACAGAAAGGAAATACAAAATAACAAATTAGAAAAAAACCACAAAGTAAAAATACAATAAAAACAAAAACAGCATTAAAATTAAAATTAAAATTAAAAACGAAAAGGCCAGAACATACCATCCAACAGTGAAGGAAACTTTAAACAATCGATTGTGATTTCCTGTTTTTAAAAGTTAACGGTAAATTATGTAAACAGAGGTAGGCACCCAGCACCATCTATTGAGTGATCCAATATGCAAGTAAAGTTCTATTTTTATTTAAGCCAAAAGATTAATCCCAAACCATACCTTGTTTAATTAAAAAATTGACATTACAGTAATTTCTAGGAAAATCATTTTTAATTAAATTTTTAAGGAGGATATTTGATGCTTCAATATAAGAATTTTTATTATTGCAAACCCTTTTGATCCTGTTAACTTGTGAGAAAATTAGATTTTTGAAAATTTTAGAGTTTAGATTGGAATGGTAGTTACATAGTTTTGTTATTTTAAAGTTGAAATCATCCCTTTTATCGTATATACCAACTATTGTTTTATCATTAGCAATTTCGATTTTTAAATCCAGAAAGGTAGCCTCAAATTGATTTATATTTGTATCTTTTAGAATTAAATCTTTTGGATAGCAATTAGTAATAATATTAGTATTGTCGAAGTTAATCAAAAGTAGGTCATCAATATATCTCCACCCGTTTATTAAATTATATTTAATTATTTTTTTCTCATAGTAATGCAGGAAAATATTAGCTAAAGCACTTGAGAAAGCTGTCCCCATTGGAATGCCCTTGACTTGTTTATAAAGATTAATACCATTAAACACGTAATTTTCAGTAATATTAAAATTACATAACTCAAGCCAGTTATTTTTAGGAATGATATTTTCATTTAAATATTCGTCATATATAAAAGTGCAGACCTTTATTAATTTTTCATGAGGTAGATTAGTGTATAAATTTTCGAAATCAAAAGTATTAAGTTTATTAATGTTGTTATCTTTAAGAAAATCCAATACTTCTTTGTTACTAGAAATAATAAAGTTGTCTTCATTTTTTATTTTGTCCAGGATAATTTTTAAGTATTTAAAGAAATGTTTACCCGTATAGTAATTATAACTACCAGTGCTACAGGTTACGAATCTGAATTTTAATGGATTTTTATGAAATTTAACTGTTGGGAATAAATAAGGATAGTTAAGAGAGCAAGTCTTAGTTTTGGATTTTTTTGCGAAAGCTAGCATTCTTTTATCTAATTCCTTTTTCCCGGTGTTCTTTAACATATAAGTTGCATTAGAGTTATATTCATTAATTAAAAGTTCTTTATAATAATATTTACAAATTAAACAGAAATTATTTGCTAAAATTTGTTATTACAGTAATAGATAAATCAAATTAATTAAATTGAAATTGAGTTTCAAATATCATTATATATATATATATATATATAATATAATATAACATAATATAAATCAGCCCACCTTCCCAGAGTTTGAAAAACACATTTTTGGTATTGCTTTCGTCTAAGTGTGGAAGCCATGACTCAAAACTCCGTTGTGCTAGATGAATGAAATGTAGAATGTAATCTATGACTCAAATTTGAAATGTTCTATAAAATTTGAAACGAAATCCATTCACAGAAAATTTGTATGTATGGTAGCTGAGTACAAGTGAACGCTTTAATTGAAAAAAGAGAAAGGAATATCTGAAATTTGGTAAAAAGATTTTGAATTTAAAATATAAATTTAAATATATTATAAGCATACAATCATATAAACTTTGCAATAATTATAATGGTTGGCTGTCTATTTTTACTTCATTCATACGCATGCCAATGTGTTAACTCAAAAAAGCAACAACCTGGATAAATGAGATTTATTAACTTCTCTATACTGAAAAAAAAAAAAAAAAAAAAAAAAAACGCTGATGTTCCGGCCCCTATGTTGGACGCAGTGCAATGAAAATAGACTTCATGAAATATATTTACTCATTTTCATTTATTTCTAATCATTCATTTTTTACTTTGTAATGCCTCAGATTGATATGAGAATATGCAACAAGGACCATTATTATGAAGCAACTCTGGAAAGGATTTCTTTGGTGAGTGGATAGATTATTTTAACTTTATTAATGCTCTTTTTATACTGATTTTTATGATCTCTTTTAAAATTTATTCACTTTTAATAATGATCTTTTTTGTGGGTGTGCATGAGGTGGGGGTGGAGGTTCATTTTCTATCGATAACTTACTCATTGTGCTTTTTTTTTCCCCTTCCTTCTGTCAATTACTAGATCTTTGAAAATGGATCAAATACTCAACGACTTTCTGTCAGAATATAAACAAATATGACTATTTAGCCTTCATAAAGTGATAGTACTATCTTAAAACTTTATATTTGAAAGAATTTGCATTTGTTATAAAATACTTTTATTGGTAACTGGGATTTTTTCTTTTTTTAAATCAGCCCGTCTGCGGGCCTCTTTTAACTTAACAGAATTATTTTTTTGCCCAGCCGAATATCCGCTAATGCTACATTTCAAAATTATCGGAGTTTGAAATACACAGTTTTGGAATTATTTCTGTCTATCTGTGGAAACTATGAATCAAAAATCCGTTGTGCAAGATGAAGAAATATAGAATGTAATCTTTGACGCTAATTTGAATTATTCTATAAAATTTTCAACGAAACCCCTACACAGGAAGCTTGTATATATGTTTAGCCGAGTACAAGTAAACGCGCTAATTTAAAAAGTAAATGGAATATTTAAAATTTGGCAAAATGATTTTGAATCTAAAGTATAAATTTAAATTTATTATAAGCATACAATCATATAAATTTTGCAATAAGTATAATGTTTGACTGTGTACTTTTACTACATTCGTATGCGTGCAAATATAATAACTCGAAAAGGAACAAACTGGATAAATGAGATTTATTTTCTTCACTATACTGCGAAACTCAAAACACTCATATTTCGAATCCTAAAAATAAAAATCAGAGCACTCATGATCTTCATTACCTTACTTAAGATCCCTAGATTTTATGTCGGACGGAGTGAGAAATAGATTTACTCACTTTCATTTCTTTCTAATCATTCATTTTTCATTTCTAAAGGCTCGTATATCAAAAAAAATTCAGAAAGTCATATTTTATAAATCTTATCTGGATGAGATTTTGTGGTGAGTGAATAGATTGTTTTAAGTAATGCTCTTTTTATAATGATCTTTGTGATCTCTTTTAGATTGTGATGCTCTTTTATAATGATCTTTTTGTGTGTGGGGGTGGAAGGTTCCTTTTCTGTTTAAGACTTATTCATTGCTTGTTTTTTTTTTTTCTTTCTATCTGTGATTAAATAATTAAATATGATTAACTATACATCATAACATGATAATACTATCCAAAAATTTTATATTTCAAAGAATTTTTCCCCCTTAATTTATTTATTGGTAATTAGCATAATATTTTTTTTTTTTTTTTTTTTTTTTTTTGAATAACGATAAGGAAAATAAAAGAAGTTGCAATTAAAATGTTTCCCAATCTTATCTGGTATATAGAAAATATTATGAAACATCACAAAACACGAAATATTAGATAAGTGTTATAAAAGTAATAAAAAGTGCTTCGTTTTCATATTATTTATTCTTCGATTTTCAGCGGTTTTGTCTTAAAATGCCTCGAATTTCAATTTTGATTATTCTAAATATATAATAAAAACCATTCTTCTTAACTTATTTAACAAGCATCCAGATAATAAAAAAAAAGTAATCTTCTGTTGAAAACTGTTTTTTAACGAAGGCGTTATTAAACAAGGGCGGTTGAAATGAAAAGATACAAAACGTCGTAACAATATTTGCCTATGCCGCTCTGGGAAAACGTAGCGAGACATCTAGGGATGCGATTGGAATCTTCGGCATAGATCGTAGAATGCACGGGCACCCGCATGCGCAGGAGAGAGCAGAGGTTCTTATAAAGAGGGCCGTCCAATTAACGTTGCAGTGCATGTGAAGACACATGGCAAATTCGACGATTGAAGAGCAGCGCGGACTTATCCGCGATCCATCAAGAAGAAAAGACCGGGGCTACTGACGGAGGGCGTGGTTCTGCTCCATGATATTAGACGTTTTAGACGTTTAGAAGCTCCCGATTTAGACGTTTTGGATAATAAATCACTAAATAAGAAATTCCCTAGTCTTCAAAGATGGCGACATGATCTTCGGAAAAGTTTTCGCTTAGAATATTCAGGAGAACTCGAAAAACCTTTAAAAAAGGCGGACAACTCAGCATCTATAAAAGTGGGTGATGTATTTTAGATATCCAATGTCAACTTAAAATGATTGGACTGGCCCTAGCTGTTTACATCATCATGGAAATGAAAAAGTGTCCGATTAACATTAAAACTATATCGTCAGATGAAGAAGATGTTTTGTAAAAAAGGTAGGAAACTCAGCATCCATAAAAGTGGGTGATATATTTTTGATATCCAGTGGCAACTTAAAAAGATTGGACTGGTCCTTTTATGAATGATGTTTGGATGTATTTTTGATATCCATTGGCAACTTAAAAAGATTGGACTGGTCCTTTTATGAATGATGTTTGGATGTATTTTTGATATCCAGTGGCAACTTAAAAAGATTGGACTGGTCCTTTAATGAATGATGTTTGGATGTATTTTTGATATCCAGTGGCAACTTAAAAAGATTGGACTGGTCCTTTAATGAATGATGTTTGAGCTGGTCACATACATCACCATGGAAATGGAAAAGAGAGCGATTAACTTTAAAACTATATCTTCGTATGAAAAAGAAGTTTTATAAAAGGGTGAGTCACCACTGGTAAATTCCGCTTGTGTTCAGTCTGATGTGTCAGCAAAAGACTTTTTCAGCAAGTCTGGATCAAATGAATCGCCCTTCCAATTTGGATGGGGATGGAAAAGTGAAAATACTTATTTAGTAAAAGATTTTGAATTTTATTATATGAAGAACTTCATCAAAAGACCTTATTTGTATGTGAACTTTAAATAAATGATTACCTTAAAGTGACAATTTATATACTAATTTGTTACTTGTTTATGTCATATTTTAGGATTGTCTGTTTCATATTAAATGTCGTTTTCATTTTATATTCATTTTTCTGTATATGTTTGAATTTAAAGTTTTAAAAACTGAACGATGGGAGGACGCTAAATACTGGAAATTTTATTTAACTTGTCTGCGCATGCCCAAAGCATCAGGTATATTCCTATCCCGAACCATGCCAAAGATAACGCGCGAAAGATCGTAATGAAACCGACATTGACACCGATATAAGGTAAATAATTCGTAAATAGATTGTATAGTTATATGTTATGTGTTCCAGCAATACAATAGTAATAAGACTGACGGACACTTCGGCCATTCTACAACTTCAGCAGTAGCCTACAGCCATCAGAAGATGGCGAATGAGGAAGAAGGTCCATAATTGACCACTTTGTGGCTTGCGGCCATTCCCTCGACGAGAATGTCAGTTTGATGAATCGGTCAATGTAAGGATGAGCAATGCTAAAGATAGCAGTCAACTACAACAAATCCTGTTGATAGTTGCTACTGTGGTGCGGTGGTCGGCTGTGCATAAGAAGAAGACAACAGAAGATGACAGCAAGGTAAGCAATTTTCGATCTTGCTTTTAAAATTTTGCTTGTAGATTTTTACAGTGGCAATACAATTAAGACGCTAATAAAATGAAGCTGGATATAAATTTCATTTAAGTTTTTTCACAGAAAATCTAAAAGTATTAAAATATAAAGCTGCATGAAGTTTAATGGATTCCAGCCGCCTTCGACGACCAGCTGATTTGTCCATCTTATTACTCACAATGACTTAGTTATATATATATATATATATATATATATAAAATGTAAAATATGCATACCTTTTAGAATGATTTTCATTGTTGTACTTTATTTCAATAATTTGGAATTCAAGCCATTTATCAGACGATGTAATATTCGAATGAAATTTTTGAATATAATAAACAATTATTTTTGAAGAATGAAAGACGACATTGAAGAGTCGAGCAAATGAGTAAAGTGTTTCACGTGTCGAGTAAATGAGTAATCAAGTAAATTGGTTTGAAAAATTGATTTTTTTAAAGATGAAATGATTAGTGTTTTTTTTTTTGTTTTTTTTAAAGATGAAATACAAATTCATAAAGAAAGAGTACAAATAGATAACCTTCAACCACATCAATACAAATTTCAAAAGTTTGTGTGTTGATAATTCAAATATAATCTTAAAAGAACTGTTAATAAAACATTTATAAAACAGTACTTATCAACAGTACTTCTACTGCTTCTACTGTTTTATTCTTCTTTTTAAATTATTATAACAATTTGAAATGCATTTTAACTAAAAAAGGAATAAAAGTAATGAAAAATGCTTTTTAAACAAAGATGTAGTCATCTCAATGAACCATTATTAGAAAATATTTAAACCATTATCAAAAATTTTTGAATAGATTATTATGAAAAATCAGAAAACTTTTTTAAAAAAACATTTATTTAGTTTTTTGAAAAAAAAAAAAAAAAAAAACCTCTTCTTTTTTAATTAGATGTTACATTATCTGTCCCTTTCTATTTCTGGTATTTTAATTGAATATGTTGAAACATTGGTTCAAAGATGTTGAAAGATTGGTTCAACATATATACATTTTAAAGCTCTCGCTGTCATGATTTACTTCTGTGATATGAATCATCTATCTAATTACCTGATCCCTTCTTTACTATTTCTTAACTATAATAGAGAAGGGGGTTATCTAATTAGATAGTAGATATGAACCAATTAGATAATAAGTAAGAACACTGCAATCAACGTGCTAAATCTAAAAATTGATGATGTCATTCAAAGCAAATCGCAGTGACAATATGGAGAGTTTCTCTTGCAAATTTTAAAATGCGCAAGAAGTATTTTTACATGTAAAATGTGCAAGCTAATTCAATGTGCAGGTTAACTTATCTCAGCAAGTAAAAATGTGCAAGCTAATTCAATGTGCAGACTAATTTATCTAAGCAAGTAAAAATGTGCGAGGTAATTCAATGTGCAGGCTAATTTATCTAAACAAGTAAAAATATGCAAGCTAATTCATTCAAAACTTAAAATTTGGGGCAGAACGCTTTTCCCAGTAACGAACTGCATCTCTCAAATAACCTTGAGATCAAAAGTGAAAAAAAGGAAGCGGAGGGAGGGGGGGAGACAGAAGTAAGTGCCCTACCTTATACCCACCGACCTTCCCTATTTTCATTTCCTACAGAGAGAACAATTCTTGACCTTGTATTGGGGGTGATGTCTACTTATTGACTTTCCCTGAATTGCGAGAGGTATACGATGCTTTCAAAAAAATGATCTTTTTAATAAAATAAGAACTTAAATTTAACATCACCGGAAAGATAAAATTTTGCTCTTTAAAATACGACAAAATTTATTTTTGTTCAGTAATTCTTTCGTAGTTATTGATTAAAAAGGGGGGGACAGAGTTCACAATTTGATTTAAATAATTAAAATTTGAATAAAATTTGTAACAATAAAATTGCTTCAAGGTATACACTTTGAGCACTCAAAGAAATCTCCACTAAATAATAGCCTTAGGTTCAATGATATGGAGATCGTCAATTAATAGACATACTTCCACCTATATTAGTATTTGAAATAGTTAATAGCTGACCAAAGACTTAATATGCAACATAACGTGAATTACATATTTTATGGAGTAATATCTGATTAGCCTGATGAGTAGTTCGTTTTTTCGGAAGTCATTGTTTAAAAAGTGGGCACAACAGAGTTCAGAATTTGACTTAAATAATTAAAATTTGAATAAAAATTTGTAAAAAATAAAATGACTTCAAGGTACGCACTTTCAACACTAAGAAATCTCCACTAAATTTAATAGCTTTAATTTCAATGATCTGTTACTTAAATCGCCAGTTGACAGACACTTTTATTAGTATTTTAACAGCTGTAAATGATGTAATATGTAGCATATTAAAGTGAATTGCATATTTTATGGAGAAATATCTGATTAGCCTGTTTTCAGACGTTAAATATTTATATGCCACTCGCTTGCCAAAAGGATTAACTCCATAAAACAGAGAATGGAGGAAAAGCTTTCTTATTTAAAACTCCATTTAAAATGACATTTCATATAAATATTGCAGATATAGTTTTTTGTTTATTATAAAATATATAAAATATCAGAATTTTGGAATGACCATTGTTATTATTAAAATTTTGGCATGCCCAAAAAAGTTAACCAATTTTGAAAATGAAAAAAAAAAAAAAAAGTAATAACATCAAATTCAAACTACAGATGATTTTTTAAAGATGAGAAAAATTGTGGGAAAAAATGAAAAAAAAAAAAAAGTAATAACATCAAATTCAAACTACAGATGATTTTTTAAAGATGAGAAAAATTGTGGGAAAAAATGGCAGAGAAATGAAAATGATATTATTAAAAATGTAAGTTTTTGAATCTTAAGATAATGCAAAGACTATTTTTGTATGATAATTATTTTAGATTATATGAACATCAATATCCATTGACAAGTCATGACAATTTTGGCAAGATTTAAGAATACTATTCAGTAACCAAATTTGAAATATTTTCGGGCGATTTCTCGCCAAATGTAATCGTGTCAATTTTTTCTTGAAAGCCAAAAAGCCTTTTGTCGCCGTTTCTAATATCCACCCAAGATGGTAGACTTCTGGCGAGTTTTTGGACGACTAGCCCGACTTTGACGGGTTTGGCGAGAAACCGTACATTAATCTTAAGTCTTACCTCGATTATTTATCTGGCGAAGGTTAAGCTTATATTTTGCGCTCGATTAAACTTTGTGTTTGAAGCCGATTCTTGACTTCTTTTGCATCTTCTTTCCTCAGACTGAATGTATTTTCTGGTGCCGCGATTAACTAGCGATTAACTATCTCCTGAACAGTTCTATCAATATTTTGCAGCTCGATTAATTAGCTAAGCGAAACTTTAGATTCAATGCAGTTGTAAAACCGTTCAATAAATAATTAGCGCAATTTCTGTGTCACTTACAATAGCACAGAAGTACATTTTACATACCAGGTGATTCAAAAAGTCCATTAACATTTGAAAATTCAATAATCTACGGAATAATGTCGGTAGAGAGATAAAAATTGACACACATTCTTGAAATGACATAGGGTTTTATTGAAACTAAAAAAGTACAAATTACGGCCAATAGATGGCTTTTCGTATGATTACAAAAACAATAATAGCATAAAAATTAATCTTTAGCAAAGACTATATTCTTTATAACAAATGCTCAACATGTCGATTTGCCAACAATACATGTAGGCAAGGAACAATGTTGTGAACAGAACTGTACAGCATATCTGTAGGTGTGGTGAGAAAGTGTCTTCGGATGTTGACTTTGTACATCCCTAATGAGGTCGAATGATCGAAGTAGGCGTCTTCAGGTAACGTCACAACCAACGTCATCCAATGGGGTTTCCACGACAGTTCTAAGATTTTCAGTAGCCCAAATTCTGCAGTTGTGGGAGTTGACAGATCCTGGGAGTGTGAAATGGGCTTCGTCGGTCCAGAACACATTAGACAAACAATCATCGTCTTCTCCAATTTTTTTTTTTTTTTTGCCCCGCTGGTGTGGTATGGCGTGGAGAGGGGGGTGCCAGCTCAGGTGTCGTCTTTGTCATCTGACCGCGGTTCAAAATGACGAGGTCCGTCCCAAAATAGCCCTAGTGTTGCTTTACAACGGGACGTTAATATAACTAAACTAAACTAAACCCATTTTTTTGCACTTTATTTTTGCTTCATTAAATCCCATGCCATTTCAAGCATGTGTGTCCATTTTTACTCATCTTCTTTCATAATTCCCTGAATTATTAAATTTTCAAATGTTAATGGAGTTTTGAATCACCATGTATATAGACTGACATTAAATTCTGAATCTTCATTAAAGATACTTTTGAATTTTATGACGTAGGATTTCCATCTTCCCAATTCTATCTACCGTATTTTTAGCCAATTTGCCAACACTGCTGTAGTTTTTACTTTTCTGCAACAATTACAACTAACGTTAAAATAATTGTTTAAAAATCCACAAGTATACTTTTCCACAGTTGGACTGTGACCAATTTCTTTCGTTTACTTATTGCAATGAAATAACATTAAAAAATTTCATCGTGTGTACAAAGTCAACACTATGTACACACTGTATACAAACTGCACTGCTGCACTTATTAGAACGCAATACATGCTGCGATGTGCGCTGGTGGATTTATATAGCAGTATGGAGTTTTGCCAAAAATAATCTCAGTTCATTCAAAAATTTTCACTATACACATTTTGTCAGAAATGTAATAACAGTATTTTCAATTTATTTTTCCTTGAATTCAAAATTAACTTTGTAGCGGTTGCATTACTCTGTCCTCTCTTTTGGATAATAGAGGGCGATGGCTGATTAGGTACGAATCCCATAGGGCACTGCGATTGTTATTATAATGAGATGAAATGCTATTCTGTAAGAGATGCACGCGTTAATGTTTTGTATTGTCTTTGTGTTTGTGTTTGTTTTGTGGTAAATGTGACCTTTAAAGAAAAGTTCCCAAAAATATAAGTCCTCTTGCTTCCATAGCACGGATCATAATGATTTTCAGTCCATCACGACTTCAATTTATTTTGCCACTTGAAGGCATGGTTTATACACGGGTAGGGGCGTAAAATGAGTCTGTCTACATCGAGACATCAGAGAAAAATACAATAATTCTTTCTCTTAATGCTTTTACAAAGATATTCTTAAAGGAATTTTTTTGAAACGTATCGATTGAGGAAAGAAAATCTTAAGTATGTTTAGAAGATATGCCGTAGGCGTTGGGAATTTTATCCCTTCTCTTGCAGAGTGAGAATTGCATTGGACTTCAATTTTTTAGAGCGCGTGTTAGAAATAATGAAATAAAAAAAAGTGGAATTCGGATCAGGAAATAAGAGAAAATTTTATAGCAAAATAACATGGACAAATGTAAGATTAAAAAAAAAAAGGAAATTATTTAGGATTAATATATTTTGCTAAGAATTTAAAATTTTAGGATATTATACAGTTTCCCGATGCAACGATATTTTTTCCAGGGCATATAGTGCATGATTGATGAGTGATATTTGGCATATAATGCATTTTTTTTATACACATGATTCATTCAGTTGGTTATCGTGGACTTTTTTAAAATTATAGATACATTTAATTGTGCATTCCATAAGATGGTAATTTTGCGAATTTTCAAAGTTGAAGCAGTTGAAATTTATTAAAACATGTATTTATAATTATTATATTATTTTACAAAATACTTTATTCTTTTACATAAGTATTGTTCAGTTTTGACTAAAAAAAAAATTTAACAATAAAATAAAGCAAAGAATCCGGCTTGAACTGACTGCTTTATTATTAGCTAAATCTGGTGCAATTACTGTAATTTAAATTAGATTTATGGTTAATCGATACAATGAACAATCTAAATCTCATATTTTTAGAAAGTCGTTCTGCTCAGCATTTTATAGTAGTTAGATAAAAGAACGCAAATGCTTAACTAGTTGCAAAGTATTCAGTCCTTTTTCATTTTGTTTGCACATCAAATTTCAGTTCTAATAGTAATACAGTTGTATGCATCATTTTTTTCTTCATACTTTCGAATTTATTTTTTAAATTTTTATAACAACTTTATGACTTTTTGCTAATTTTTTTAACAATTATTACTTTCTGTCTAACAAGAATCAAATAAATGATATAATTTAATTAAAATTGGATCATATTACGAAATTAAAACAATCAACATCATGAGAAAGGAGTAATTTTTAGATTTTCATATATAATTCTTACTTATAAATATTCATGTAAGTTTTATAGCTTATAAATATTGGCCTACAATATCAACAATTTATTGTTCTTATAATAAAATAACTTTTTTTTTTTTTTTGTAAACTAGCAGGATTTTTTTTTTTTTTTAACGATCATTATTAAATACAGGGAAAAATAATTATGAAACAACTCCTCATGAATATTTAACAAATGAAGATCCAATCATTAAAAAATTCTTATATCAAGGCACTTTTTTTACGAAATTTTACGGACAAAAAATATCAAAACAATTATTTTAATTAATTAAAAATACCAAACGAATTCATTTAAAATTTCGAAAATATTTTGTACTTAACATAGAAATCTTCGATTTTGATTTTAAAAACGGAAATATACAGAATATAAGAAAGAAGAAATTAAAGGGGGGATATTTTTTAAAAAAGGAAATAAATTATTTTTATAAAATTTAAGTGAGCAACAAGTAAAATAAGATTTAATTTTATTATTTTTTAAATTGTTTTTACTTGTAGTGGAGATTTCACTGTAAAAAACTTTCACGGGATCTTTTAAGATGTGTTGTCGTTAAGAAAAAATATAGTTTTTTTCTTTTTTTTTCCATTGAATCAAATCTAAAAAAATAATTCTGTAATTGGCATCATAATCATCAAAAATATAAAAAATAATAATAGAATACTGATTAAAATCCTTACTTTTTATTCTGATAATAAAGACCTTTACCGAACTTAAATCAATTTTTTTAAGAATCCAAAAATAGTACTTTTAAATAAAGTGAAGATAACGAGATTAAAATGCTGTATTTTTTAAAAAATAAAAATACGAATTCAGTTTTTAACTTCAATATATGAAAGTATTTCGAATTTAAATTAAATTTATACTTTTTATTGATCTTCTTGAGTCCAGTGAGCTTATATCATTGTAGAGAAAATGCTCTAATAAACATTCATTGTCAAATCCGTAGCTGTAAAAACGTTTTAGAATTAAATCAGTTTGAAGACAAAACAGAATCTCAGGCGACGTTTTCATGTACAGTTTTTACGTTTATCATAAAAGAAAGACAAAATAAAAACTGTTTCTTTTTTCATTGTTCAGTAATTCGAACTTTCAATGAATCAATCCTGCTTCAAGTAGTAGTCAAAATATCTAATTAATAATCTGTTATTCTATGCATGTCACCTTTGATCTCAACTATGTGTTTTGCTTACATTTTTTTGCCCTTATCGCATCGATTTTTAACGAAATTTATTCTCTGCTCAAGGTTTAGTTTACCGACATTTTATTCAATTCATTAGGTTTTTCAATACATATTGCTTTTTACTTTTTCGTATACAAAGTATAGAAGAAGTATTGTAATCGACAAAAAATCCAAACTTGATATTTGAACTAATCTCTACGTTCCAAACCTTCCTTTGTCCGAAAAGCACATTTCTGGCATTATGTTTGTCTTTCTGTCAGTCTGTGAACACGATAATAAATATATTTGCTTCGTGTTGTCAGTAAATTTACATCTATGGTGGTGTTTTAAAATTCTCCCATTTCGATAGTCAAGTGGAGCTGTAATGAAAAATAGCAAAATGTGGGACAAAATACAAAACAACAAGTTTATTGAAGTAAGTTGTTGAGCTGTCTACAGGCCTCTAAGTTTGCACCTTGATAAGGTTTCTAGTTCAGTTTAGAAGCAACATGAATGTATTTTAGGGAGACCACGTACCGCGTACTGCAAAGATATTTTGAACCTTGGTGAGATGACAGTGACGGCACCTGAGCTGGCACCCCCTCTCCAAAATTTCGCATCACACCAATCGGAGGACATTTGGCCCACGGCATCATATTTAACGTGCACCAGGTCTGGATACACTTCGGATCTTTAGTGGAATTGGGTCTCGAAATTGGAAGCCTCTGACTTCTAAGCCGAGACGTACTACAAGGCCACCGCGGGTGCGCGCCCTAATAAGGTGGAGAGGAGAGTGGAAATTTCAACACCGGTTTTTCGCTTTTAAGAAAAAAAGTTATTAATCCGAGAGAAAAAAACATTAGATTAAAAAAATTATAAATATTAAAACGGCTTACAAAATGAATCGCCCAGCGTTATAATAACTTAATTAAGCCAGGGAGTGGGGTTTTTTTAAAAAAAAATCAATTTTGGAAAAATATTTTTCATTTTTTAGAGAAATTTTTGGAACTCCACTGCTTACATATGTGTAATATTATATAGAAGGGAATAATTGATAAAAATTTTAGATCGATATTTTTATTACTTTTTAAAAAAATAAACTTTGTTAAAAATCATAGGGTAACACAAAATCCTTTTAAGTACTTCTTTACCAGTCAGAATTCGGAGACAAAAAATAAATAAATTAATTAAAAATTAAAAGACCGTAATGACCAGTGAAAAAAAATGACTTCAGACACTGGTGATTGAGTTGAAATGCTGTTAAATATATATACAGTACACTCCCGATTATCCGCGGAATTGGGTGGCGTGACCGCCGCGGATTACAAAAATCGCGGATAAAATCGAAAAAAGCTAAAAACGGGTATAGCAAAAGAGAAAAAAGTCATTCCAACTTTGAAAAATCGTTTTATGTACAAATGAAATGTTTAGCTAACGCTTAATATTTTAGTATATCACTCAAAACTAACATAAAATGCATTTTGTTAATGAAAACAGAAAAGTGCTTTGTACTTACGAGAGGCGTCAAGGATACACAGAAAAATGAATACATATGTACTGTTTTAATACTGTAATGTATTATGTAATTACAAAAGCATAACTGTAAAACTGCACCTTTTTGAAGAAATCAGTCATTTGTGTTTGCTTCTTGCTTTGGAAACATTTTCTCTTTGCTTATAAGAAAAAAAAAAAAAAAAAAAAAACTGAAGTCCGGCAGGCCCGGATAATCCGCTCCGCGGATAATCGGGAGTCTACTGTATATATATATATATATATATATATATATATATATTACTTTTCATATACTAAGAGAAAATATTGCTATCCACAAAAAAATTAAAACTCGAGATTTTGACATACCTCCACATTTCAGACCATCCTAAGTCCTAAAAACATGTTTTTTGAATTATGTGTGTCTCTTTCTGAACACGATACCTCGAAAAGGTTTCGACTTAGACATATAAAATTTGGTGTGTGGTCTTTACATGAAAGTTGTAGGTTTCTATCAAATTTTGAATGATATCTATTCAAAGGAAGTCTGTCTGTCTAGCTATCCGAATATAGTTTAGTTATATTAACATCCCGTTTTAAAGCAACACTAGGGCTATTTTGGGATGGACCTCGTCATTTTGAACCGCGGTCATATGACGAGGACGACACCTGAGCTAGCACCGCCCCTCTCCACACCACACCAGCGGGAGGACGTTTGGTCCTGACGGATTTAACGTGCAACAGACCCCCTTACACGACGCTTCTTCTTTGGAATCGGGTCTCAAACTTGAAACCCTGCAGCTCATGAGCCAAGACCTTACCACCAGGCCACCGCGGTCCCTTCGAATATAAGTTAATACGATAACTACAAAAAGAAGAGAGAGCAAGAAGCATAAAATCTGGTATACATATTTAACATCAAATGTGTAGATGTATATCAAATTTGGAACTAAATTCGTTTAGAGGGTGACCGTCAGTTTGTCTGTACTATTACATGAATATAAATGGGATTATTTAAATACATAACAATTCAGGTATATGAAATTTAGTAAATTAAAATACAGGTTAGCATTTAAGGTGTATATCCAAATCAAAATTTGAACCACATCTTTTAAAGGGTTGACTGTCTGTTTGTCTATACTTTCACAAACATGTAAAAGCTCAAAAATGGGCTGATTTAAATATATGAAATTTCACGTAACTAATCAGGAGTGCAATTTTGGGTTCAATCAGTGAGAAAAAAACATATATTCGGCTTTATGATATTTTTGTATTATCGATCCCAGCGATTAATCGCCAAAGATAGGACGCTGATTGGCGTCTTCGTAACTATTATTCGCCAATGGCATGCGGTTAATAGTAAGTACATTTTGCAGAGAAAATGCGATTCATCGCCAAAGATAGGATGCTGATTAGCGTCTTGGTCACTACTATTATTCGCCAATGGCATGCGAAGTAATAAATAAATTTAGTAGAGAATATGCGAGAAAGTTTCGGCAAGACGGTTCTTTTATTTAAACGATTATTATTACTATACTATTTATTTGAGATTATGGAGCAATATTTTTAGAATAGGATTATTTTTTTGGTCCTCGAATCCAGACTACTAAAAATACATTCCAGTAAAAACATCCCAGAGATAAATCGCCAAAGATAGGAAGCTACTGATTGACAACGGATTATAAATCACTCCGCGCTTTTGCGCATGCGTTAGGATGGGTTTAATTCGACAAAATAGGGGTGAGAGGAAAGATGAAAGGAGGAAATGTTTCCATTTAACAATGAAGACTACTCGCTGATTTATGAGACATAACATTACAGATAATTAGTAATACAGAAGGAAAAAGGTACTAATACACAATAAAATATTTCGGTGTAATTTTTATTTAATATAAGGGGCATAAACAGTAAATTTTGAAAAATAAGTAAAAAATTTCTGTTTTTAAAAATAGATAATTAATTTTTATAAAATAATAATGATCTTTTTTATATTAAAATGCTTCTTTTTTATATGCTATTAAATTTTTTCGGCAATATTTTAATTCTCCATTTTCTGATTCTTGGTCGCAATATTGAATGATATTATGCAAAAAATTTTTCATACCACTCCTGAAAGGTTTTTTACCACTTGAACTAGCCATATCAATATGAAATTTTGAATTAAAATAAAATGCGATCAGAAATAACAAAACACTGACATATACGTGAAAGAAAAAAATTGAACTAAATAGTATCTAATGGAGGAAATCCAAGGTCGAAGGTGAATACCGGAAATGCACTCATGGTTCTGCGTCTCACCCCTTAATGAGATGGAATCGTCGAAATGTGGTTCGTCTCAGAATCAGTTGACGAACAATAACAGGCTTCTTCGTAACTATTATTCACCAATGGCAAGTTATTAATAACGAGTAAATTTAGTAGACAATATGCGAGAAACTTTCGGGAAGACAGATCCTTTTTTAAAACGATTGTTATTACTATACTATTTGAGATCGTGGAGCAATATTTTTAGAATAAGATTTTTTTTTTTTTTTTTTTTTGGTCCTTGAATTCAGACTGATAAAGAGAATAATACAATTATTTTTCGGCGACCTTATTTTTTCCCAACAAAATTGAAGTTTTCACAAAAATAATGCTGATATCGATTTCAACTATTTATCAGCTTTCTCTTCTATAAATTCGCATTTAAATGTAGCTCTAAAAATTTCGCTGAAATTAATAAAACATACATAAGTGTAATGATATTTTATAATCTAATTGAAATCTTAATTAATTTCCTTTTTTTATAATTAAATAAACCCATTCTTCTACAATGTTCCTTCATTTCCTTATCGAAATTCCACATTTTTATTTAATTATTTCTAACACGCACTCTAAAAAACTGATGGCTATTGCAATTTCTCATACTCCGAAGGAATGGATAAAAAATCCCTAACACCTACGTATTCCTTTCAAAGATACCAACAATTCCTTTTCCGAAGTCGACAATTAGAATCTTATAATAAAATCACTAAAGGGAAATATTTCTGTCTCTCTTTGTTGTTGTGTCGCGATGTCGCGTCTCTTTATTATCGCTCTAAAACAAGTACAAAATATGCCTCCCATGATAAAATAAATTGAATTTTATTTCAAATGTTTCTTCTTTTCGGTCACGCATCTGCAAAATTATATATATTTCCAAATTTGCATTTTTTAAAAATTTACTCCTGACTTAATTACGCTATTATAGCGTTTTAACTCATTTTATAGACTATTCAATGCCTATATATTGTTAATTTAAACCTTTCCTCTCATATATATATAAGCAAAAAAACGGCGTTAAAGTTTTCACACCATCTCTCAACCCCTTATCCGGTAACATATCCAATAAGGTTATGAGGGGGGAGAAGCTCAACAATTTAAGTCAATAAAATTGCTTTGATGCATTTTTTTTTTTTTTTTTTTTCCATTTCAAAATGCAATTCGATTGGACTATTTTGCACCAGCTGCATTTCTTAGAAGTGCATAAGAGTCAGACGCGACCGAAAAGACAAATTTATGTTTCCAAAATAAAATATATTGTCTGTCTCAGGGTAAAATACAACTTCTTCCCACCCCAAATTAAAACAGACGGGGGTAAACTTCGCAATCCTTGTTTATTCGGAAACATTTAGACGAGTCTCCTAAAATTAGAAAACTTACGACAGAGTCAAGGATAGTGAACTCCATAATCCGATACTTGCCAATTTTGCATTAAAGTATTCAGCCATTTTCAGATGCCTGGTGGAGGGGGTGCGTTAAAGAAAAATCAAGTCACTTAGCCCCTTGGGGCGACAGTCAGTAACCTTGAGAAGACACATATTATGCTAAGACTCATATTTTGCAGTGGCGTTACCAGGATAATATGCGCCTGGGAAATAAGATAACTTTTTTTTAACCCCTAGTTCTCATCAGTGGTTTAATAAGTACAAATAGCTCCCAGGTCATGAATTATTTTTTTCGCCCCTTTATGATATTTCATTAAAACAATTATATAAACGTATTAATTTTTTGTGACGATGGCGCCCTTGAACTGTCTACACCCTCTCTGCCCCTTCGATCATTACGCCAATGATATTTTGTATAATATTTTTATGTGCATTATATATCAACAATTTACGGATGGTGTTCTATTAAACTAGCCCCCGGACTATCTAATTCCTCTTAGCCCCTTCGATCATTACGCCAATGATATTTTGTATAATATTTTTATATGCATTATATATCAATAATTTACGGATGGTGTTCTATTAAACTAACCCCCGGACTATCTACATTCTTCTTTGCCCCTTCGATCATTACGCCAATGATATTGTGAATTATATTTTTATATGCATTATATATCAATAATTTACGGATGGTGTTCTATTAAACTAGCCCCCGGACTATCTACATTCCTCTTTGCCCCTTCGATCATTACGCCAATGATATTTTGTATAATATTTTTATATGCATTATATATCAATAATTTACGGATGGTGTTCTATTAAACTAGCCCCCGGACTATCTACATTCCTCTTTGCCCCTTCGATCATTACGCCAATGATATTGTGAATTATATTTTTATATACATTATATATCAATAATTTACGGATGGTGTTCTATTAAACTAGCCCCCGGACTATCTACATTCCTCTTTGCCCCTTCGATCATTACGCCAATGATATTTTGTATAATATTTTTATATGCATTATATATCAATAATTTACGGATGTTGTTCTATTAAACTAGCCCCCGGACTATCTACATTCCTCTTTGCCCCTTCGATCATTACGCCAATGATATTGTGAATTATATTTTTATATGCATTATATATCAATAATTTACGGATGGTGTTCTATTAAACTAGCCCCCGGACTATCTACATTCCTCTTTGCCCCTTCGATCATTACGCCAATGATATTTTGTATAATATTTTTATATGCATTATATATCAATAATTTACGGATGGTGTTCTATTAAACTAGCCCCCGGACTATCTACATTCCTCTTTGCCCCTTCGATCATTACGCCAATGATATTTTGTATAATATTTTTATATGCATTATATATCAATAATTTACGGATGGTGTTCTATTAAACTAGCCCCCGGACTATCTACATTCCTCTTTGCCCCTTCGATCATTACGCCAATGATATTTTGTATAATATTTTTATATGCATTATATATCAATAATTTACGGATGGTGTTCTATTAAACTAGCCCCCGGACTATCTACATTCCTCTTTGCCCCTTCGATCATTACGCCAATGATATTGTGAATTATATTTTTATATGCATTATATATCAATAATTTACGGATGGTGTTCTATTAAACTAGCCCCCGGACTATCTACATTCCTCTTTGCCCCTTCGATCATTACGCCAATGATATTTTGTATAATATTTTTATATGCATTATATATCAATAATTTACGGATGGTGTTTTATTAAACTAGCCCCCGGACTATCTACATTCTTCTTTGCCCCTTTGATCATTACGCCAATGATATTTTGCATAATATTTTTATAAGTATTACATATCAATAATTTAAGGATATCGATGTACAAATGTTTTGTTCTAATGGTCCCCCCCCCAAAAAAAAAGAATGGCTCTTAGGTATGTACACCTCTCCTTGCCTCCAGTCATTAGGTCACTTATGTTTCGTATAATATTTTTCTAATATATAAAAAAATTTTAATATACATTACAGATATAAATTATTTCGTATTTTTGCATAATAAATGTAGGTTTGACTTTTAAAATGCGTTTTCTTACATGTATTTCCACTAATCCGGAGTTTTCGTTTATATGGCAAGATACTGGATAACTAAAACATACTATAATACCAATGATAAGTATGACAATTTTTAATTTATGGTAGTTATTCGAACATATATTTAACCATTTAAAAGGAGATAAATTTCTTATCTGGTTTTATTCAAAAGCATTATCGAATCTTAGAAAAAAAAAAGCACCGCGATAAAAATGCGCGCCCCTAATCTGATCGTAGACATAGCTTGCTGAAGTTCTCATCTAAACAAAAAAAAAAAAAAAAAAAAAAAGGAAGGAAGGGCAGAATTGAATTGCATCCATTGCGAAGTGGTGTCAGAACGTGAAAGAATAATGCCCCAACTTGGCGACAATTAACTTTCTAGCTTATATCACTAACTGGCGGCAGGCTGCTGAGAGTGGCAACCCTTAGACCAGCCGCCGTTTCCAGCCGATTTCAAAACAGCGACGCCTCGGCTTTGTAAAGAGAAGTTTTAGTTCAGCTGAGGAAGTTGTGCGATTGAGGTACTCGCGCGTTCCAATACTTGCCCGACCATCACGCTGTTAGCGCGCGCAGTCTTCAAAATTTCGGAATACTTCTTCGTTATTACGTACGCGTAACGAATAGCGTTCATTATAAACAGTTCGATCACTTTTTAAAAATGAATTACTGCAAGTCAAAACTTTTATTCCGATCTTTTTAACTTCCGATCATTTTACGGGACCATTGTGTGTGTACCGTGGGGGAAAAATGAGGATGATCCGGTGACTTGAAGTAACTATGTTACAGTAATTCACACACTTGGGTTGAAATCAAGCCCTTTGGATTGATGGTTTCAGTGGCGGTAATTTGTTTGCGATGCTGGTAATGTGCCGACGGTAATTTCTTTCGGCTGTTTTGCTTCCCACAGAGGGGGAGAAGTTTTTCCGCTATTTTTCATTTTTAGAACAAAACATCAATCCATTAAATTCGTGAGTAAACGCAACGCTGTTTTTTCAAATGGAGTGAAACTTGGCCAGTTTGATTACTCAAAAGAAATTTTATGCTGAGTTAAAAAAAATGTGTTTTTGGAATGACTTTTGATCATTGTGTTAAGGATTTGACCACTTTGTGAAAAGTTGTGAGCCTTCAAGCTAATACTTTGATGTCAAAACATGGAATATCATAGCTTCTTGAGTTCTTTCAGCTTGTTGTCAAGTAGGTGAGTTGAATAATTCTGTGGTTTATTTATTTTATCACTTACGCTTTTGGTGCGAATGTGTATGCTTGCAAATTATTTATATCATGTTTTTTAAGTTTGTTTCTTATGGTTTTTTTTTTTTTTTTTTTTTAATGTTAAAAGGCTCGCGAGGCGTAATTTCCGGTTTTACAAAGCCCGATTATTTCACGGTTTTTAAGTAGAATTTGTTCGTTGAAGCTGAATTTTATTTAATAATGTTTGTCATTCTTTTTCTTTCTCGTTTTTATCGATTCGAATTATGTATTGTTTTTGTATTAATTATTACTGGGAAGTCGGATGTTTTGGTGAATTTCGCAACTATAAAAGTGTTGTAATAAATAATATATATTGAACTTTTCTATACAAATATAAGAAATAGATACGAAGATATTCCCTTTCTCCAGTTTTCAAGATTTTTTATTCTTTGATTTTTTTTAAAAAAAATTTCTTAATAGGATTATTTAGCTACAAATTTATTATTGAAAGTTTCATTAAAATTTCTTAAATTTCTTTTTTAATCGCATATTTGTGAAATCTTGCATAAACTTTAAAAAATAGATTTCCTGGAATTATTTTAAGATAGGCTTTGGTGAAAATTAATTTTATTTACTACCGATTTTGGGCATTTGGATTATTTTTCCATTTAACAGTTTAAGGAAGAAAGCAAGATATTATTCTTTTTATTGCTTTACTGATGAATCTTATGTACTTTTCAACAATTCGAACACAGGGTATTAAATTTGCATCGAATTAAAAGATATCGGCTATTAATTTTTTCACAGATATGCATATCTAAAGAAGACTACAAAAAAATGCTGTTGGGACAGCATATTGAAATAGATAATGCATTTCGATTCCAGAAAAGCGGCTGCAAAAAGAAATTTCGATTTTTTTTTTTTTTTTCTCCAAGAAAGAAATGGAATCCCAAATAAAATGAAGAATGGATGAATAGGGCTTTCATTTATAAACTTGGTTCGGTAGTTTTCTATGCAATCCAGTTCTCCAAATTTTTCTATTCCAGCTAAAGAGCGAGAAGAAATTGTGAAGATTTAACTCTATTTAAAAGGATGGAGTGATAGTGTAAATACAGAATGTAAGCAGAGCATCTTTGTATAGAGTAAAAACTACTCTGCCGTAATTTTTCTGCAATTCCAGCCTTCCAAGATAATTTGAAAGAAAGAAAAAAGAAGAAGAAGAAAAAAAAAAAGACCTGTCTAAGTGATCAATGGGATTAAAACTTCTGAGTCTAGAAGCACACACACAGCCTTGGTATTCTGTTTTCCTCTTCAGACACAACCAGTCGGATTTTTATTTTTCAACGATGTTTATTTTCCTCGCCGACGACAGCAGAAATCCGCTTTCACCGCTCTTTCAGATCGCAGCTATTCGTTTCTCAAGAGTTGAAACGAGGTAATTCGGTATAAAGATATCAGATTCTGCACTGAAGTTTTTCAGCTTAAGGATTTTCTCGAAGCGCATTTTCAATCCCGCTAGTTTATAAAAAGTACCAAAAAAATTAATTTTTATAAGTTCCTTTACTAGGGAGTTTTTGTTGAAGTGTCGTATGAAAACGAGTCGGTGTTATTTGCTGCTTTTTTTTTTTTCCCCCTCCTTTCGAATTTTTAAATCAGAGACGATTGTTTTGCATCGTAAAATGCTTACGAATGTAAGATTCGGCGTTTGGGGAGCGCTTTTCGGTTTGTAAAGTTTCTGTGCAATAAGTTTGAAGCTTTAAAAGGGAATAAATAGATTGCAGTGTTAAAACTGAAATGTGAGTGTGATTTTCTTTGATAGCTATTTAGATAGGGAATCGTTTTACTATTTATTTCTCTGTTTAGTGTGGAAATTTTTATCGAAAGTATTTGAATTTCTGTTGGGTATGGTAGTTGGTAATTTTGTTCTGTCAGGTTTACGTTTGTAATTCGATCAGCCTGTATCTTCTCCATCTACATCAGAAATTCTTACTTTTAAAGTAGTATGAATTTTTGAAATAAAAATTGCGATGTATTTGAAGAGGGAAATAAACATCTGTATTAATCGCACGTAAAATGTTTTGTTTTTTATCATTCAGTTTCTTTTGAGAAAATAGGCAATAAGATTTTTGTAAATATGGTTTGATTTTTGATTTTTAGCGTATCTGAAAGGAACTGACTGGAAGCATTTTTTGCTTTTGAAAGTATTCAAAATATTTTTTTTCTTTGTTGCAAGCAGGAAACTGTACTAGGTGGTCTATTGTCGTTTTGTTGTGTTTTATTATTGAGGTTAATTTATGGGTCCGGAAATCTTTTAACTGTCTAAATGAAATTATGTCATGTGAATCTAGAAAAGATATGTTTATGTGATAATAGAAGCTTTCAGAGTAAGGTAGCATGCTTAAATGTTGTATTTTAAAATAATAAACCATTAGATCTATTGTCAACTGGAGGAGGGGATGGATATGTATCACTATTTGTATCGAAACATTTGAGTACCATAATACAAACATTTAAAACGGAACGCAGCAATATGTTAATGTATCTTTTATTTTAATATGCAAGGAGTCTACCATAAAACATATTTCCTTCATGGATTACGAGTTCGACAACCTCTTGCATGCTTTGTATGGTGCTTCTTCATCGAAAACATCTGCTTCCCTCCCAATTTCTCATAAGTGTGTCCGTATGGTATTTCTTAGCTGTAATGATAAGGGCTCCATTTCTGTAACGATGATTGCTACATCCGAAATTGCTGACAATAATAGGTGCATAGTCGCGGACAATAGTGAAGTCGCATTTCTAGGCGTAAAATTGAAGGTCAACTACTCTAAGTTGTGCGCGACTCGATGGGGGGATAACTATATCGTTCTATCCAACAATGCTGCTTATGGCGCCGTCAGAGAAGCGTATTGAGTTAGGATTTTGAAATGTAAATTTTCCCTCCTTATAATTTATCTTTCGGTGAACTGGCATTCCGATACTGTTATTTATTATTATTATAACGGCTTCTCACTTCTTTTTTTTTTTTCTTTGAAAGATTTCATCCTTTGCGACACATGAAAGGTGTCACAGGACACAAATTGAGGCCAGTGATCTTTTGAACAGTCATGCTGATTTTTATGAACGAAATGTTTTTTTTTAATCTGTGTTAATCATGGTTTATGAATTAATTTAATTTCTAAATATTGAATGAAAATGACGTTTATTTTTTAAAATGTAAACTTTAAAAACTGTGCAATAATATCTTGTGTGTATATATATATAATTATTAGCTTTCTTTTGATTTGAAATTATAATTTCTGATTAATTTGTTGTACCTCTTATTCATTATTGGAATAATTCAGAAAATGTTTATACTAATTTGAAATAGCATAGTATATTTGAAAAAAATGTTCATTTTCAGTTAAGTTTGTAGTGTTGGATACAAATCTTAATATAGAGCAATAACTATAAAACAGTATGTGAATTAGGAAAAAATATTCGTAGTTTGAGTAATATTTCGACCTATTAATACTAAATACAAACATCGAAAAAGCCAATACACCTACTAAGCATACAAAGTGAAAGTAAGAAATGAAACACTGCCTAATAAATAATTGAATATCTTTAATTACCTAACTTGTCAATAATATGAACTGTACCATTAGCAGAATATATTTTTTAATAATTATACTTTATTATTTTGTATTGTGATAAATTATTTTAACCCCTTGACCTGCAAATAAAACTACCTAATTAGACGACAATCTTATTTGGGATATTTATTGAAGCATTTCTAAATGATTTTTACATTTTAAATTACTTAATTGCTTTTCGTTTAGTTGTAAATTTAAAACTAAAAATTCAGTAATTAGGTGTATGCAATTGTATTCGAAAGGGTTAATATATAAACTTTTTTTTTTGTAATTACGAAAGTGATTTTTTTTTAATCTTCTTGAAAATGATTCGTTATACGGGCAGTTTGTATGAAATCGGAACTATCAACAGCTTTTATATAATTCATTTAATTAATTCTCATTATTTAAATGAGTTAAGAATTTTTAACTTTAAAGGCTAGGTAAAATGGTGACTGGTCATGAAAGCTAATATAATAAGCGTTTCCCATATTCCATTATCAAATATAGAGTTTTAAATGTGTGTAATAATAATTATAATTGGAAAATAAATTATTTATAAGCATCAGTAATTTGCATGTATGAAAGAACGAAGGTACCTCTTTCTCCCTTTGTAGTTATTGGCAGACATCTGAACTGCGATTCAAATTGAACTAGTCTTCAATCGTAGGCAACTGATCTTTTTTACCGACTCTCATCCAAAGTTTGCCTTCGTTATCTTTTTTTTTCGCCCCTTTTTTCTTTTATTGGCTATGTGCGAGTTTTGGTTGCACTACTTGTTGCCTTGTCAGAAACTTATTTGGCTTATTGAATATTCATTTTCTTGTATTAGAACTCATTCTTCGAAAAAAAAGCAATTTCATAATTCTCTAAAATGTTATTTAGAACATTTGTATAAGAAGGGATCAGTTATTAATCCCATGTGTAAAACAATGAATATTGCAGATCTTGAAAAAAAAATATTTTTTGACAAATTTTGTTGAGTGAAAAATTGAATATTAAAAATGCAGATAGCTCCACGCTGTAATTGCCAAACGTCTTAAAACAGGAAAATTCAATACCAAATATCTAATTGTATTTACTTTATGCTGGAGATGATGCAAGCATTGTTGATGATTTATGTTATTTTTATGAAAAAAAAATAAAGTATGAAAACTCTGAAAAGCATTTAAGGAATATATTAGATATAACGATTCATGGTATTAACCAATTTCATAATTTTGTAGTTTAAAAATTTAATCAAATTAAGGATAAAGTAGCATTTTTAAAAAAAAATGCTATTTCTTAAAAAATACTTATGCAACATTGCTAATTTCTGAGATCATGATTCGTAACTGCTGTCAGTTTGCTAATATTATATAAAAAACAAGATAACCGAACCCTTACATAAACGTGGATTCATTATAATTCTATTAATACTGCTCTTTCGTATGTCCATATTATTATTAAACATTTTCAAATGCTTGAAGATTAAACGATTGTTATATATGCCTTTCCCTGAAACATTTATTAACATATAGTAAAAACAAAAGGAAAATAAGATCGTGCGGATTAAAAAGTTTTTGAAATGTCCAATTCATGATCATTCCAGAAGAGAAAAGCTTTATAATAGCTAATCAATAGTCAAGGAGCATCTCTCCTTATCAAGGAAAACTGTAAACTGGTCTGTTGAATAGTATTCTTATTTGTGTTCTTGGGTGAGGAAATTTTAACCATTTAATGTCTCAAGATGGCCTTTGCTCGTTTAGAGTGACATGAAACCTACCTTAGCACGGAAGGAATGTTAAACTATGAGGAAGAAACTTGGAACTTCTTCCTTTCCTGTTTGAAATCAGTTTTTCTGATGAGCACCAGAGAAACAAAATTGTAAAAGTACAAACGTTCCATTTGTTGAAATACAGAACATGATAAAGCAGTGAAAATTTCTTGTTTGTTTTTGTGTAGTTTTATATCTTTACTTTGCATTCCGAGTATTTACCTTTTATATTGCATTTACGCAAAATTCAGGCGAAGTTTTCCTTTGTAGAATAGCGAATATAAAGTAGAATGTCATGTTTCTTTTAGTCGACTCGATTTTATCTACAAATTGTTTTTCTGAGTTTGAAGTATTTTGAATGGTCGTGGTTTGAATGCAATTTTGCCTTTTTAATAAAATATAAGTAAATACATAAAATATAAATAAACAAAATGAAATGGTAATTATTTGTGTTGATTGGTCTTTGAGTTTTCATCCAACTGGGACTTTTAGGAAAACCACTGCTCTGGATGTTAAGAGAAAAAAAATTCATTGAAAAAAAATACTGCTTGGATTAAATCTACTGTGAAGAATAAAGATTGAGTGTCTTGAACCGAAGTTGAGATTTCTTTTGGTATTCATATACATAGTTCCATTTGAGTATTTGCTTGAATCAATAATGCCACAGATATCAGATAAACTTGGCAGAAATCAAGAAATTTTATTGATCATACGAATAAAATAAAAAAAAAAACCACTGCTTCAAAACTTTTACCAATCGGAATGTGTGTTTCCCCTGATAAAAACGGGAATATGCCATTGTACTTTCAATAAGTAAACCTCATTGTCTTATTTCCGACTTAATGCAACAAGAAAGATTTGAATATTGAAAACTTGTACGGAATCAATAACGGGCAATTTTCTTGAAAAATCTCCATCACTAAGTCGTGGAAGAAGGGTTCAAGATTAATTGAATCACAGCAGTTTGATTACAGTGATGATAATTTCCAGAATCCTGAAGACTTAATCAGCGACGTCAATCAGTGCCTAATCGAGATGAAGTGCTTCATTGTAGCAAAAGAGCTAAGAAATGATTTATTAAAATCATCTATCCATTCTGCCATGCAAATTTCTCAGTTCCTTCCGGAATTAGTTAATACAATTAACAACATAAACATCTTGAAGTGTTGTTATAACTCCTTTTTCTTATTCTTAAAGATTTTGCTTCAAATATTTAATAATCGCCACAAATTATGAAGACATTCTGTATGCATTCCAAAGCGTTTACTATGGAGCATTTTTTAAATGTCTTTAGTAAGATTACAAACGATGTCTGAAAGCAAGATAGTTTTGTATAATTAGAATCAATATTTCGTCGACATGCATGTTTCCATTTGAATCTGAAGTGTCCCATGTCTCTCTTGTTTCTCATGTGCTTAAATCAATTAGGCCTGCAGTCAAATGTTGAATCATTGCCTTTTGTTATTGTTTCGCAGTTCTAACAATTACTGTTTTGAAAAATGAGCTTTTTTGTACCAACAAGTTCTAATTACTCAGAAAAATGTGTGGACAATTTAATCAAATATATGCAATTGACCGTGTGTTTTCTTTATTAATGCCGTATACGATCTTCAAATATACTTTAGATATTTTGCTTTGCTCTTTTTTGCTTCAATTGAAAAGTACTTTCTGTTTTCGGACTTTAAATTTCACGAATTTCTTGTTATAATGCTCCAGTATTTATAGTAGCATTAACTTTTGTTGTGTAATTATTATTTTAGGTAGTTGATAATAATAATTAAAAGGTTTTTCATTTTTTCAATACGGAAATAGATTTTTTATTACTTCATATCGGTTAAATTTTTATTTAAATATATTATTCATGTTTTTATTTAGTTCTTATATCTAAGTTAATAATTTTCATTGGATGGTTTTTGTAATGTCAATTTTCATTTTTGTTAACTAATAAAAATCTTATTTGTCCGTTTTCCTGACAAAATTAATTTTTAAAAAGTAATTTTTGCTGGATATACTATAAAGAAAGAACATGACTCATAAGAACTGTAAAACTTTCCTTTCGCGAAATGTAATGGCGGTGCATTTTCTACCTGTTTATTACTTTCTTTGAAATTTTAAAGTATGAATTGCTTGCCAAACGAATATCTTGTCTTATTGTTAATAATTTGAATCATATTTTTGTGTCAGTTTTTTGTCACTTGCCAAAGTATATACATGACACTGTTAGTAAATCATGGATGGTTTTAAACAATTCAAAATTTGCAGGGAAAGGGGAAGATTTTTGTGGATCGTAATGTAGGTATTTTGAAACTTCGTGGGTAATGAAGATTTGAAATGTGACATTGAAGACAGCTAAAAATGAAGATACGAGCCTTTTACCCATTCCTGTTTCAATAATTGACCAAGTAACTGATGTCCCTGGGGAAGGAAAAATGCATACATTATTTTATGAATGTGTACTGACATATCCAGATAAATAAACAATTTTAATAAAGAAACAAAAATGTTTTGAATTAATAAAGAATTTAACTTGCTGGCAATTGTAAAGACTACATAATTCTCATTAAATCATATTTTAAATGTAATTAATTCATTATATAGTTAACGATGCATTAACCGTCACAGTTGATCCCCTGCGAATATTTTTTATGCCGTGCTTCCTAACGCTTTCGTTAGAAATTTGAAGATAACTAAAAATTGAAATGAAAATATGATCAGAGTTTGGCTTCCCTGAAGTCGATTTAGCTTAAATCTATTGACCGGTCGACTTTCCGGAAATCTCAAGATTTCCCCACAAGCACTAAAACTTCCTTAAGTCAATCCATCGGCTAGTGAAACTTCTTAGTGCAGAAGATCCATCATTGCTGTCCCTAGACACCAAAACATTGTCCTCGGGAGAATGGATATTAATCATCTCAATTTATCTTATACGTGAGGGTTATTTTTGACTTACTGAGCACGTTCGTTCCATGCCTTCTAGTTAAATCTTTCACCCTCTTTATATTGTAATAAATTAATTGAATTGTTAATATGCTATTGTCGCCTCTTTTTTATTTAACCAATAAGTGTGTGTAAGTGAAAAGTTGGATGCTTGCCGAAGAAACACGTTTGTTTTCTTTTACACAAATTCATGATTTCTACAATGTGTATTTCTGTCGAAGTTGATAGAATTTTCCTGTTGTAGTTATGTATTTTTCGATTTCTTCTAAAGGATTTGTTCTTTTTCACTTGTGGTTAATTATTATTAAAGGGATATTTACATAAAGATAAAGACACAAAGTACCTGATAAAGTCGATTTAATTTTTGATTTTTTTAATAAATAATTTTTATTGTCTGTTGTTTTAAATGAAGAATTTTTAACATTTTATGTTAGTTAAATTAAATTTGAAAATCCACCCGTGACCATTGCTAGAGATAGGAAAAACTCATGTTTGTCAACAGCAATATCCGGCGAAGGAGGGAAATCCCCGCTTAGATGGAATTAAGTATTGAATCTAATATGCAGTTTTAGCTTTCCAAGGGGTCCGATATGAAGACTTATACTCTTTTAATAACGGTTTATCAGCAGTTATTGGATTGAGGAAATACCTTGTGATGAAAGGATATATCCAAGATGAAAAATGGATCCATTGTTTAGCTTATCCAATATTTTCAGGTAGACAGTTTGCTTAGAGAATTGTCCACACAATTGCTGACCATCCTGGATAGGGAGGCAAGTTACTGCCATATAATGTATGCCATATCCTCCATAAAACATCTACAGGGAGTAGCAGTGCTCTTGAAGTTAAGATGCAGGGATTGACAGAGCCATCGATTCGACGTATTGTCCACGGGATCTTGCATCTGTACTCGAACAAATTGCTGTCACTGCACCAGTTATCGTCAGATATTGTATAAAGGAAAATATTTACCGCATGGGATCTATCAAAAATTGAATAAAAATCACAGTAGCATTTAGCAATTATTTAATGCATTGTGTAGAGAAGTCAATGTTGCATCGCGTGGAGACATCAACCACCAACTCTTTAAGTACAGAGGAAGAAGATATTGCCTCAACATCGCAGACAACGTAAAAATCCAGTATGTACACGCCAAATCACTGCTTTTTCTTCAAGAGCCTTTATTTTCTTAAGTGTTGCCTAATATCTAACTAGAAAACTTGCTCAGTAATTGGTGAAAAGTATCTGTCATTTGCGTGAGCATGTTTAGTAAGAAAGTGATATACTATCTATAATAAACTCCCTACCAGTTGGTTCCTAACTCCAGATGGAAATTCAGTGAGGCCGTTACTTTTGGTGAAGATCAAGTCATAAGCTAAAGAATGCCCCTACGATCACCAGATTTCTCTGGTAGATTTTTGGCTTGGGTATTATTTAAATTCTCTTGTACATCAGTATTGAGAGAACTCAAGAGATGCAATCTAACCAGGAATTGTCACTTTTCGAGTATTTACAATTACTTCTTGAGCCCATTTATGCGAACGGCATTTGTGTGATAAGAAAAAAATTTAGAAAAAAAAACTTACTTTCGCCTGAAATTTAGTACTTTAATCAGAAGATGAGTATCTGATCATCTTTTTAGTGTCTGCTACTGGTACAATCATCTTACGTGGATGGATTTTTTTTTCTTTATTTGGAATTAATTGGTGCGGCACGTTCTAAAGTGAAAAATTTATTAGACTGTGAATTCTTTTTAAGACTTTTTATTTCTATTGTGACTTTTGAATTTTTAAAATAATGATTTAAGTTTAATGCTACAAGTTTTTTAAAAGATTTTGGTCAATTTCTTTTCTGTTATTCTGTCTATATTTCTTCTACAGAATAAACGGTTAAAAAAAAAAAAAAACTCCCGTGAAATAATATGAAATACTTTTTATGTCGAATCCTTACTACTTTCAATAATAGATAAAAAAAAGGGCGAGGTGGTGTGGTTTTACAGTTGGTTAAGCATTGGAGTTTATGATTTAAGCTTTTTTGTAACTATGATTTTATTAGTTATTTTTTTAAAAAATATCTAAAGTTATGATAGCTATGAAGTGGAAAAAGCCTAACTAGTTTAGAGTCGCAGTCAACTAGTCTTCTAATCTCTTCTAGAAGTTACTCGCAACTTATTTAGTACACCAAATGAAGTGATGAGCTGTAAACAAACCCTACTTCCAGAAAAAGGATAAGTTATTTCAGTCTAACACCCAACATGTCCTGTGTACTTCGAAGACATCCCTTTAATCCAAAGATTTATTAGATTCTATTAGATCGTTCTTTTCGCCAAAACAGTCGTTTCATAGGCAATTTGTCCAGTACATTGAGAGTGTTAAGGTAATATTTTTCCTTTCGGAGGAACTTTAAGTGAGTTAGAATTACACTAGTACCGAGACGAGCTGGTGACTACATGACGTAGAAACCTTATAAAATGCCACATAAAAGTCTAAAAGACTTGTGGAATTCATTTAATTGAATACTTTTTGGTACTATATCGACACATTCCGGGACCTGAAGATGAGATTTCTTTTGTCAACAATGAGCTTTTTGTACATCGACATGTCTGATAAAAAAAATTTAATATCATGGAATCTTCAAGTTATATATACAGATTTAACTTTCTTTTTTAAAATGATTTCAGCGCATGAACCTTCAGGCATGTTTACTGAGTATTTTGCTTTCATTTTGGAAAATCCTAAATTAATATTCTAACCATGAAATTTAGAGCAGAACTTGAATTGAGTAACTGGTTTTTGTCAATACTTATAATTCCTGTTACAGTTGTACTCAACATGAATTTTTTAAATCTGATTATCGTTTTCTTGGAATGGAAAGATGATTCTGTCTTGGAATATAAAACAAGAGAACATTTGTATAAACAGAGTTCTTAAGTTGAATCATCTTTTTACGGTTCATTCTGCATTTATAATTTGGCTGTCCATTATTTATGGAAATCTACCGACATCATACACATTTGTAAATAACCTGTTGAATTTTATTCACTTCAAACGAACTTGCGTCTATTTGTCATTTTAAAAGCATTCATTTCAATGATGTCGCTTTCACAAACAATTTATTAATCACTGAATAAAACAAATATTCATATGCATCTATATAATTAGTAATCCTACTCGGAATTGTGTTCGAAAGCAACTCTAATTAAGGAATTTTGCAAACTATGTCATTAATTCGTAGCATTTGAAATAAACTTCAGAGATGGAATTACTCGGTATAATACGGGTCTTGAAAACAGCCTTAATTACTAAGCTCTTAAAATTCGTTTGTGCTGCACCGTTATTTTCTTAAGATAATAGGTAATTTCTACATCGAATCTGTTGTTGAGTGTGTATACTTGAAACTCATGAGATAGTGATGTGGCGACTCTCGATCTTAAAATCAAGTACCTATTCTCAATTTTCAGAAATGCGGCGCAGTCGGTAATTAGCTGTACAGGTTTATCTTTTAAGTATTTCACTTTTACATTGTTTCCTGTAAAATAATGGATATTATATTGATTCCACATTCTTGCTATTATTTCATATCTGCCGTTTTAATTAGTATCTATTCTTTTTTAGACCAATTTCTTTGATTTTAAATACTGGTGCAATTGCATTTATCCGCTCTGTAGTAAATAAGTTAAATAATGCTCAAGCATTTCTGGAAGTTTTCTTCCTAAGTAAGGAATGCTATAGCAGAAATTTATCTTGAAAATTTGGAATTTGTGTGAGCTTACCCCGGTAATAAGCCTCTCAATTGTGTCGCTATTTAAATGAAACTCTTGTCGTTTTGTCGTCGAATGAAGTCAAAACTCGCTTTACCTCCTGTCTTGTGAAAAGGAGGGGAAATTCGTCAATGGTATGTACCACCCCCTTTGCATTCTATGCTTAGCGTACAGGTGGCAGCTGCTGGGACCCCTTTCTAAAGAATTCTGTAAGGGGATAGTGGTTAAACGGATGGCTGTGGTGACTCACTGTTTTTACCGTCCTGGCCGACTTTAACTTTATCTCGAATGTTCTGAATTTTCATGTGCTTTCTTCAGAAGGATTTAAGCAAGAATTATCAATTTGCATCTTCATTATATCTGAATTATCCGAAATATGAATGTACTTGTATAATTCATCAGTTCGTGGCACAGTTAATAGTACAGGTATTTCTTCATTTATTATTTCGTACAAAATTTATTACTGATTTGTAGCAAAAATTTCCGCCAACTCCATTTTTTGAAATTCGGATGTGTCAATGTTCAGATTCTGCACCAACTTTTTAAAGTTATTTTGATGACGGTAATATATAGGCAATAAGTTTAGATTATACTAGTCATTAAGTTTTGATCTTGTATAGAATTAGATTTAAAAGTTGTATACTGTTGGGTAAATATCCTACTGTCTTAATTACTGAAGGCGTTTCATTCATCGTGGTTTTGTTGTAGTCTTTGTAAATATATTTTAGTCAGTATTATGTTGAATTTATATTTCATACTTTATATATATAATATACCTTAGAGTCAGTAGCATAGTGAAATTTTAAATATTTGTAGTTGTTAGCAAATTATTTGGTTGTTTTCCTTGCATTGAATAAGTGTTTATTGGATAAAAGTTTTTCTTTTCATAAATAATAATTTTAATCTCTGAAAATGGTTCATTTTAATTAAAACAATAACTAGCTTTTCGTATATGAAATTTCGTTCGAACTTGGTATGACATAAGGGTATAAATTTACGAGCGGACAATGTAATACTAGTTCGCCTTTACTTAAAAGCAAGAAGAATATTCAGTAATCCAAGTACATTAGTTTAGTACTTTAGTTCTTGCGGATAAATAACCATTTCTTATTCAATAATGAAACGTTACTAAGCGCAATTAATTTAATTGACAAAAATCGTCTAGATATACTTAAATATCTCAAATGTTCTATTAGTGCTTACGTGGAGAAAATGCAATTAAATTCCCAGAAAGAAATTATTCTATCAAAGGTTTAATAGATTTTAAATGCTTAATTCATCTTTCAGTAAAGACTTATTAAGTGCCAAATGCCATGAAATTCCATTTTCAATTCAGTGATAGAATAAATTGTTATTAAATGAGTAATTTTTTTATTAGAATTACTAATTAAGAGATATTGCTGCTAATTAAGAAAAAAAATTGCTAATTTTTTTTCAAAGCAGATGCATATAAGTAGATATCTTTCGCTAATAAGTTGCGGCAAAAATATTTGCTCCATACCTGAATTGTTCTTTGATATCTCTGATTTGGTCGCATGGAATACGAGTCTAGTCTGTCCTGTCAGTGCATGTCGATGTCATCTTAGAACATTCTTGTTTTATTCATCTTGTAACATATAATTCCTGTTTTATTTTTCACATGTGCCTTCAGTCGCAACGGATTAAAATTGTAGGCCAGCAACTTTAAAATCAGGTTCGATGTAGGTTTTCATCGAGTACGATTTGGGGGATCAGTATTTATTGTAACAATATTACCAGTTTTAGGAAATTGATATTGTCATAACTTCTGTTATTGAGATGTTATTTTTTTTTTTTTTAATCTTATATGTCAAAAGAAGTTGGGAACAGGGAATAAATGTATTATGACAAAATAATTCTGAAATTACTTTTAGCCACATTCAATCTAATCATGCGAAATCTTTTAGTGTTTCTTCGATTTGGTAAATATATACAAGTCTGGCCGTTAATCGCTTGTGTATTTTTCCGGAGATGCCTAATGTGATGTAGAATTCCCTTTTACTTACAACAAAGTACTTGAATCGCTTTCAGAAATGGTTTAGTGATAACTGTGTGTGGTATTTCCGGTAGATCCCTTTGTCTCGTAGGTATGGGTTACTTTCAGAGGAAAACACGCTATCTTATCTTTGGATTGCTATTATCCGTTTCATACTAGGTCCTGTTTAGAATTCAGTGATAGTAGACATTGATTGCTACTTGAAGATGTTACCTGGCGTCGTCACACTTTTCTTCTAACTAGTATATCAACGTTTTCAGATAGCTCTGTAAAACGATAAGTAGTTGAACTTACTTTCGCTGTACGTATAGATGATAAAACGTGCAGGTGAACGTTTTTGCTTTGAAACATGTCTGGAGTTCACGCACGAGGTATGAAAAACTTAGAAATAGATAAGTGTGATTTGAGCTATTGTTTTAGCAGTTTTGGTGTTATGCATTGTTTATTTGCGAATGTTGTTTTCGTAAATATATCCATGCTTCGGTGACAAGCGGGATGTTTTCAAAAGGGTAAATATTGCTTATTTTTATTTGCTGATTTTTAACAGTTTTGTTAAACTTTCCCCCCCTCCCCTTGAAGAACTGTAGGCTGTTCCAGAGTAGGTGTTTGACTATCAAGCTCGTTTCATGACTTGTGTACACAGCCTTTAATTGAAATTGATTTAGCTGATTACCTCACAGTTTTTAGATGAAATTGATTTTGCTGATTACCTGTTTTTCTTACTGAATTGGTCGCTTCATTTTCATTACTGTATTAAATATAGGCATGTTTTTTTTTGTTTTTTTTTTTTGTTTTGTTAAACTGACGTGTTAAATTTTATGTATCAATCCGATTACAAATTAAACATTCTATGTTTATTCCTTAAATAAACATGATTTCTGTTTTTAGATTGAAAGCATTGAAAAAAAAACACTCAAAATATTTAGTTTATTTTATAAAAGTGTTCAGAAATTCTCAATAGTGTTGTGAACTTAAAAACCTATAAAAGTTAGATTGTGTTAATGAAGTTTTAAGTCGGAACTGTGTCTAGTAATGGTCACTTCGATCTAGCAAAAATGAGAAGTCAGATATAGGCATCGAAGTATTTAGATTCTTAAATATTCTTGAATTCTAATTATTCTAACTAAGCAGGAATCGGGAGGTTCAGATATGCGGATCAGTTTTACAGCTGAAAGAATGAGACGGATTTTTCAAAGAATGTGACGATTCGGTCGAGTGAGTTTCACACACTTATGAGTAGGCAGGTCGTTGTGAGTGGTTTTATTTCGTTAAAGTGAAGAAAAATAGTTCGTTAAAAAAATAACTAGATTTAATTTTTAAAAAATTGATTTTAAGCGAGAAAACGGAGACGTTCCGGATTGAAAAAGTGATTCGAATTTGAATATACCATGGACTGTTCCATTTTATAAACATATTTTATTTAAAAAATTCCCATTAAAACAAGCAAACTGCATTTCATTTTTCAGAAAGTTAGCAACCTAACTTACATAATGCATAGAATAAAGTGACTGTAATATGAAGAATGGGAATGGATCATATCGATGATAAAACTGTAAAAGTATTAACAGATTATATTGTTTCCTTATCTATTTTCGTCTTTTTTTTAAAAAATTTAATAATTAATGATATCTTTCTTTATTATTTATATATATTTTTATATTTAGTCTATTCTCTTAGCCAACATCCTGTGTTCTAGAATGTCTTGAATTGAACTTTACAGAAAATCTAGTCACTTTATTTCCGAAATTCAAATTGGTTTCATTTTATGTCCATTTTGATTTGAATTTCAATTCCTCTTTTACTCGATTTTTCAGCATTTCGAGCTAATGCTGGAAATTCCAATTTGCTCTGACACATTGTCTTATTGGAACGACTGGTTATCAGAGCATATTCAGAATCGTCAAAAGAGATAATCAGATTTTATGTCGATCAATCCATTTTGTATATCCAATCATCTGCTTCTTTTAATATTCTAGACATGATTTTCTTTTTCTAGTTTTAAAAGCAATGCATGTTATCCGGCATAGTAGGACAATGTTGGCAGTTTAGGAATTTATTTTAAGCCAGTACCAAATGGAATAACTTAATGTTCTCAAACTTTTTAAATTTTGTACCAGATAAATAGGAATTTTAAAAAAAATCATGCACTGTTTACATATAAGTACCAACCATTTTGTATTCACTTTCAGTTGTTATTAAATGTTTTGTTTAAAAATTGTATTACCAAAATGTAATTGTACCATTAGTGGTAAGTGCAAAAAAGTTTGAAAAATCCTGGAACAACTTATCGAGATAATTTTTAATGTGAAAAATTTCGTACAAAATCCCTCGAAAAGTTTGGGATATGTTATATATTAGCTACTTTTCTGTACTTAATTTTCTTTTATTTCTCTTTTAAAGCATTTCATGCACTCGTTTTAATTATATTTGAACTGATTTTGAAATGATAAAATAAGAGGCTTAATGACATTACAATGCAATTTTGTTCCTGTAAATAATCTTGTACTAAGCTCATTAATTTAACTCTTTATTTAGAGAATTTTGATTTAGTCTTTAGTTTATTTCGAATTTCCATTCAACTTCGCAAATAATTTCAATTCTTATCTACATAGCTTAATTTGTTTGTATTATTTCATTGTGGTTTGCAGCTGTTACGGCATGAATTTTTGAAATTTAACGCTGCACTCCTGCTGTGATATGATGATTTATTTGAGTAAAAGACCGTGATACATAAGTTAGACAAATTTATCTTTGAACTGCGAATAGAGCAAACGATATTTAATGTAGTAATTTCAATCTGCTTTATTTTTAAGTCTAATTATTTTCTAATTTTTAAAAGTAAATATTGAGGAATGAAATGAATGCAATTTGTGAATAGGCAGCTCAATGAATGACGTTCGATCAATAAGTACATATTGCATTCATCTGCTGCAAACATAAGTAGTTAAAATAGTTATGGCTTTCAAGAATGACGTTGAACTTTTCTCTGTAAAATATAATAAAGAATATCTTCCGAACATACGACCTTCGCAAAGGCACAACCACGAAAAATGAAATTTCAAAATACAGCCTAATTTCAAGGATATTTTTATTTACATTACTTAAATCGGATACATAATTATGCATTATATACAATAATTAATGTATATAGACTGAATTTTTGTAAACCATTTGAATGAATATAAATCCGACTATGTTTTTCAATACTGTAGTCGAATTTATATTTTCTATACAGATCCGACTATTTTTTTCAGTATTGTAGTCGGATTTATATTTTTCAGAATTTAATTAAAATTTATATGCATTAATTTTTTCATTGTATTGAATAATATTTAAATGAAATAAAAATATAAATTTTAATTTTGTTTCTTTTAATTATAACTTTTGTCCTTGCAAAACATTTTTATTGGAAGTATAATCATCAGAAATTTTTACTGTGATCCACGTTTTAAATCCAGTTATTTTTATAATCGAAAGAGCCAAATAACCTCAAAAACATAAAAAAGACATATTCGATAACCGATTCTTTAAAATCGAAATAAAAAGAAATAAATTCTTTTAAAAACTGGTACATACATGTGATAAAAAAAAAATATAATAAAATCTTGCATAAACCGCAGCTGCTTCACGCTTGAAGTACGTTTGAATTAATCATTCGATTTAGTTTTTCTTGCAAAGACGCTAGCCACAACAAATCTTGCTGACTCGAGTTTTTTCCCCATATCTATAGGGCATAAACTTTGTTCGAAACTTATCTGCTTGTAAAATATTGTTAGCGGGATCGCTCGGACAATTCCACTTTCTGGTATAGGAGGTATGAAGAAGGGAAATAGTGTAATCGTCAAAAAACTCGAAATCGAGTTCGTGACAATTCTCCGCGTCAATCCCTTTGGAATTATGCCTGTTTGTAAACACGATAGCTCAAAAATTTTTTGAGCTGCACAATTGAATTTTTGTATATGGTCTTTGCATTAAAGTTATAAATTTCTATCAAAATTTGAACGAAATCTATTGAGAGGTAGTCTGTCTAGCCGATTGTTCGATTACAAGTAAACATGATAGCTACAAAATGTAAAGAGCTAGATAGATGGAATTTGGTATACATATTTACCATCTAGAATATAGATCCACATCAAACTTGGAACTAAATCCGTCGGTAATTGGACATTTGTCGGTCTGTACTTCTGCTTGTATTTTAATGCGATAGTTAAAGAAACTATGACTTTAATAAATGAAATTTGGTATGTGATCTTGTGTCTACAATTGTAGTTTTATATCAAACTTGGATTTCAGTTGGTTGTGGTAAAGGCATCCAAAATGCATATTCGATTTTCTGGTATTTGTGTTTTAACTGTATGCCAGTGATTAATCGTTAAAAGGAAATAATGAAAAGTGACATGCTAGAACTCACCCCAAAGATCGATCTTTCACGATTATTGTTCGCCAATGGCTTGTAATTAATATACAAATACCGTTTTCCTTTATTGTGCTACGAAACGCAAAAGTTTCTTGTATGGGGCTTTAATAATAAAAATCTGAGCACTCATAACGTTCACGAACTTGCTCGAGATCTACAATTTTATGCAGGGGGATGGGATAACTTTATTAGAGATTATGCGAGAAAGT
This sequence comes from Argiope bruennichi, assembly GCF_947563725.1. Taxonomy (NCBI): domain Eukaryota; kingdom Metazoa; phylum Arthropoda; class Arachnida; order Araneae; family Araneidae; genus Argiope; species Argiope bruennichi. The sequence continues at coordinate 88,229,183 of NC_079162.1, forward strand.
TTTGAGGAAACTACTGCCACCTAAATAGAATGGCTGTTTACGGCAATATACGTCAATTATTTACCTATTTATTATAGAAATGAATTTCTTATGACTCGAACATCAAAATTCAGTTTTATGGAGAGAGAGAAAAAATGTTTAAGTTTGTAATTTATTATGAAATAATCTTATGAAAAGCTTTTCTTTTTTTTTACTTTAAATTTTTCTTTTAAAATACATTTTTCGTGTGCGTTTTTATTACATATAGAACAAATGTTAAGGCTTCTTTTAATAGCATTCAATTACTTTACTGAAATAGTAAATTTTCTATGTAGTTAAATATATTGACAACATTGAGCATGATAGCTTACACGTTAGTTGATCAGGGTGCGTAGCATCTTGAAAAGTCCTTAAAAAAGTGCTTAAATTTGAAAATCATTTTTAAGCACCTTAAAAATGCTTAATTTTGGGGGGGGGGGGAAAAGGTCCTTAAAAGTGCTTAATTTTCTTGAAGTGCTTGTTCCGCAGACGATGAAGACGATAAATCGAAAACAATCATAAATCTTTATTTACTAGATATATCATATCGAAAAAGAAAACCAACTAAAGGGAAGCATTCGGTGTAGGGATACAGGAGTTTCAACCCATGTTAAGAAAAGGATTTTTTAACTTTTTTTTTTCGCTGCTTCTTTTTTTAACAATGAACACCGGCGTATATGGAAATGGTTATTCTGAAAGAGGGAAATGCGAAATGCGCCGAACTGGTTGCAACTCGAAAAACATTAGAGCTTCTTTTACATTTAGTGTTCTAAATAGCGAATAATTTATTTTAGTTGTACCTGGTAACTTTATATTCGCCTCTTTATGTGTTCATAAAGACTACGCTGATTAATTCCGATCGACCAAAAATAAGAATACAGTATGGTGCATAAAAGAAATGGATACATCAAAGATGGGAGAAGTTATTCTAAAAGCGTTCATGAAAGATATTTATGATATTAACTGCTTTTATTCTGATTACTATGAAGTCTCATTACACATTCAGTCATTATTCTCGTTAATATGTTGTTTTGAGCGATCTTTTGAATGACAACGAAAGGGATTTTACTGTGCGATTATTTGTTGTGATAGTACTTAATTTAGTCGACTGCGTAAAATCTATTGAGATGAAATTTTAATTTAAAGACGTAAATCTTCAATAATTTGTTTAGCGGTGTGCTTTTTTAAATGTCCCCATTCCTTTGAAAATTATCATTTGTTGAACCAATTTTGTCAAAAGTTATTTTTTATTTAAAAACAAAAAATTCTGCTAGGTCTGATATTTAAAGAACTTTTATAAGGTTTGGTTATAAGTTTTAAAGAACCTTTATGATTCAAATTATATTTAAAAGTTTTTTTTTTCTCTTTTTGTAACTTTTACACGATTTTTTTGGTTTTTCTGCGAAATTTTTCTTTCTCGGTATATAAAGATTTGCCTGAGTAAACAGAGCTCACTGAAATAAGGGGCATGAAATTTAATGGGCAATTACTTTTTGGATGTTAGACGCTCATTAAGTATGGATTTTGCAAAATTTTAATTAGAAATTCAATTTAAAAATTAAAATTTTAACGTACTTCCAACGTAACATAAGGACTGTTATGGCGCAAAATTTATTTTTACATCTTCTTAAAGGTGTTTATACAATATTTTCCGATACTCTTCTGTGAATTTGGTTGCTGCTTGTTACTTCTCTTTTACTTTGATGGTCTTGGAAGGCTTGCATTAATTGTGACAGTAATAGAAGGATTTTCCCATTGAAGCTCTCAAATCTGACCTTCTCCTATAGTATTTTGATTGATTTCGTCCTCTTTTAAAGCTTCAGATAAATACTAGCCACTCACATTCCATCAATTAATTCTTATCCCTCTCCTTTGTAAACCCATTTTTTAGAAGAATCAAATTAATAGTTAGTACAAATGTTTGGGATTCAGTTCCAATAAAGAAACCAGATGCAAAAATCCATTTGTGAACACAAAGCAGAAAGTGTCGCGCACAGCGGTTGTAAGTTATCCTCCATAGAGAATTAATATTACCGATTTTCACTTGAATGTATTCAGCAACCCACATGTACTATACACTGTAGAAATTAATGTCACGAAAAGCTAATGAAACAAAGGATTTTTCACTTGTAGCGAGATGCACCAACATTAAAAAAAAGATGGGAAAAAGTAAACTTTTATAAGAAGTAGAATCTGAAATTGTCAAAGATAATTTTTTAAATTTAAAAATAGCTGTAATAGTGTTTCTCTACTTATCTACCAAATTATCTGTAATAATAGTGTTCTTCTTTCTATGCCTATTATATTCATATAAATATTTATATGAATAGAAAATGTCTTATATAGTCGATTTTTTTTAATAAAAATAACGTAATCCTAATGTGTATTAGTTAATTTAATTTATCAATAATACTGTCAGATTTTTGTCATTTTAATGTTAAAATTTTAAAAATTAGGGGGAAAAACAGTAGGTTACTTTTTGTGCGTAATTTTTTTTTAACTGTTCACATAAGAAATGAAAATTATTAAGACAAAGTGATTTAATTATATTTTTTCTGATTTTTTTTAATCGTTCACATAAGAAATCTATCAGCATTATCTAATATTAATAAATTAAGTTTTCTGAGCTAATGCATGATTGATTATAGTTTTTGTATAATTAGCATAATTTTTTTTCGTCCGATGAAGATAATTTTGTAAACCTATTTTTGTCGAATTTACCATTTATTTGAATCTTTAATGTTTGTAATATTTTAGTTTCATTGCATTAATTATTGCTGAAGATAATGTTGCTAATAATTTGAAAAGTTGTTTTTTAATCTAAGATTAAAAAATTTTTTAAATAGATATTTTTCTAAAATTTTTCTATAAAAACTATAATTTATTATCAGAAAAAAAATTTCTATGAGTAGAAAATTCTCGAGCTTATGTATTCATGCATGTACGAATGTGCTTAATTTTTTTCCCACTAAGGTGCTTAAAGCGTGCTTAAAAGTGCTTACTTTTTTGCATCCATTTCACACTACGCACCCTGCTGATTTTTTGTTAGAAATTTCATGTTTAAATAATTATGTTTTAAAATCTTTAATGAGTCAACTTACTCCTAAAAATATACATACGTATACGGTATGTGAAAATGCGAAATAAATAATTGGGCGTAGAGATGGATTTATATTTGTTTATACTTCATTATGTAATTAAAAACCAACAAACGTTTTCAAAAAACAATTTTAATTTTCTATAAATGGATAGCAAACAGCCTTGAAACAGCCATTGGATTCACTTTGTGAATCTATTAAAATCAAATAGCAGCAGGAACTCTCATTATAATTAACGCATTGTTTTGATATTGTTTATTTTAAATTACATAAATAATTGTAAAAGCGGTGAAATTTCGCAAAAATGCGGTGAAACAAAAGGATGTCATTATTAAAGCTATTATGTAAAGTTGATTTCACGATTTGAGAATAAAAGAAAAAAAAAAAAGCTACCGCGTGCTTGCTTATAAAAAGAGGCGCAGCGTTTCTGATATTAACATAATCATTCGTAATGAATACGATGTCGATAGTAAAACTGGGGGTGATTGGAGATCAAGTTAACAGGTTGTAATCTTTTTATATATATATATTTTTCCTGGCTTTACTATTAAAATTCGCGAATGACATAATCTTTTGCTTATTGCAAGATCACGTGTTTCCGTAAAAGAAATTATTTCGTGTACGAATCTTATAAAGTCGATTAATTCGATTCTGCGTGTCCCTTTATCGAGGAACTCACGGAAGACTTGAAGTTCGTGAAGATGTGTACCGAATACCGAAGTTAACGAGTGCGTCCATTTGGTAAGACATCTGTCTATCTGCAGAGCAGTTTGCCTCGCTGAGTCCAGTGTGGATGTAGTTTGAGAACTCGCCTTTCTCGTAGAAGACTTTATGCACGCAATAATTCCTTTCGTTAAAAGATTAGTAATCGTTTTTTTATATATAAATGTTGCAGAATGTCCCTTGATTTTCGATTTAGAAAGGGGACGTTTTTTCAAAACATTGTTTTATAATTCGTGGGAGCCGTAATCATCGTTTGTTTTTTTACCCTTCTAATGGTGGCTGGATCGAATTTTGTGAAAAACGAATTTTTATTGTTGGAGTGAAATGAGAAACTTTGTGATGCTTAAAACAATTTCGAATGTAGTTTATCTTTTTAATAGGAGTATTTTTTGAATGTCTATTTACTTTATACGTACTTTAACGGTCATAATAATGGGTCGTTGAGGTCTTCTTAAATTGTAAATGGTAAAATTGATGATGCGTCGTTTTATTAAAATTTTCTTTAACCTATGAGCTATTTTCAAAGTACTCTGAATATTTTACTTAATTTTTTCAAATTACTGTGTTGAAAATAATTTTTTATTTACCATTAATCGGGCCTTTATTTTTCTCTGTATATATAGCACACAGTATGGAAAATAGCTTTTTGCCAGTGGCAAATTTTGGCACAGGATGACAAAATATGGCTCTTACGCCAAATAAATGGCAATCTAAAAGTGGGCAAATGTAAGAAAATTCTGTCTTGGATGAATAAACTAATGTACCGCGACCGATTCAAATGACCGTCTAACAACTGAAGTTTCAATGTATTAACGAAGTATCGGCACGAATTGTGATATGTTTTTACAAGGATATTGGCATTTGAAACAGGATTTTAGTTTTGATTAAATGCTCATGTCTATTTTTGTTATATATTTCTCTCTTTAAGACGCGCGCCCATACATGCTTTGGAGATGAGAGTTCATTATCATATGGGAAACGACTTTACTTTTAAAAAGTGACAGATTTGAGACGTTATTGCTGTGGAACTATTCTTTTTCCCAATCTTAAGTTCTGAATGATGTGTTTAGACTTGTATATTAAATTACTGGTTTTGATATTTAAAATCTGTATAAATTAAAATACCATTTAATATAAAAGACAATAACTTCGATACGCTTAAGCAATTAGGATATTCTTTCTATTCTTATACAAATGAAAATAAGTGTCCAAGATAAAAGGCGGCATCTTGTTAGAAATTAAATAAATTCGCATTTTAAAGAATTAAGAATGTCTCAGAATCGAGTTTTCAATGGAGCAGTTGATGGAAAGCGAGCAATTTTTGTTTTTTGGCGATGCTTTTCTGATACTGCAGTTTTATGTACTTTCTAAAAGAGTGTATTTCTTTAATTTCCATTTGTTATCAATGGGAAAACGGTGTTTTGTGAAACGAAATTTCTCAGTTTCAAAGTTTCCACCTTCACTCCCCAATATTTTAGGTCGAGATATAGTGTTTTGGTCTATTTGTATTTTAATTATTGTCCATTTTTGGACATTGATTGTCATTGCTCTCCAGCGATCCATACTAGGCCATATACCCTTATTTGGGTAGGCTGCATCGATATGAATTATAAATAAGTATACATTTTAAAATTGTGAAATTTTTGTTATAACCCATTGATCGGATTTTCTTTTGCCGTTGCCTTCGCAACGTGTGCATTTAAGATTTTTACTGGGTCTTTAATTTACTATTTGGATCAGCGTCAGTTTCACAATCTGGGAATTACTTTTATGGAAAATGCATTTTGGCTGTTGAAGATTTTACTATTTAAAAGTTCTCAGCCTTAAATCGAATCTATGCCGCATTCAATGTGAAAATATTGGGTTTTGCATTATTCTGCTCTAAGTCAATGACTTGCTTCCAGAAACTCAATATCTTTATACCATTTTGCCTTCCTAATACCGGCATCTATTATCTTTTTCGGTATTGTGCTCGCCTCTTTTAAATAAACGCTTTATTTCCTTTTCATTCAATTACTGAAATACTCTGTAACAATGTACCGTGGTAAATGACCGTCACAAATAACTGGATGGATTATGCATACTAATAACTTCTGGCTGTCTTCTTGAAGATTTAAGACAGATTTTCAAGGCCAGTCACTCGAATAATGCTCCCTTGTCCTGTTTCATTTTTCAAAGGGGTGACTGCTCCTAATTTTTTTCTATTCTCCAATTGAGATTTAGCTATTTTTTCATAATTTTTATAATGATGTGTAAATCCGCCAGAAAACTGATTTTAGCATAATCAGTATAAAAATTGGAATGATTACATAAATGGGAATGATATTCATAGTTTATTGGTATTAAACGAACTTTGACGTAACGAAAAGGTGATATTGTTTAAATCTTGATAAGAACATAATATATATATATATAGTATGAATCAGTTACTATAAGTCTGTGTATTTTCTGTAGGCGGTTCAAGGTCGCATTTTCTTCCTCGTTATTGGTTGTCTGGTACCAGTAACACGGTTGAAAACCTGACCTTGGACCGCCTACAGAAAATACATAAGACTATAATAAAGGTAAATATATCTGTTGGTGCACTACAGGATAGACCATTTGACCCAGAGCTACCAAATTCTGCGTATATATATTTTATAAAATTGGAATGTGCATTTCGGAGCGATAATTTTTGTTTTAATTTTGATTAAAATTTTAATTAAAAATTGAGTTTAAATGCTTAATATTTTTTCTGTGATAACTTTTGAAAATATTATAGCATAAAAGTAATTTTTATAGCAACTTAAAATTCAAAAAATTACCTTTTTTTTTTTTTTTTTTCAGAGTTAACCAAACTTTTTTGCCATATGGGTTTTTATTATTTTTATTAATTTTGAAAAATATTTTAAGCGCATTTTACCGCAATATATTTCGTTGTTGAAGTGAAACTCAAATCGTTCATTGTTATAATTAATATTTCATCCTGGTACTTTTCACCCTTTGTTAATCATCCGTATGAAGCTTTGGCTTATTTTTCTATGGTGAATATAATCTATGGTCAGTAAAATCTATGCATTTAAAAAAAATGAAACTTTTGTTTTGCTTATAATTAAGGTTTAAATTCAGAATCAAACAATATAATGAATTTTTTTTAAAAAAATTTCGCCCATTTTTAAAGACCTATACTCTTTCCTGTGCTAAAATTGGATGTATAAAGATAGAGAACAAAATTGGCAAAATGAAACGCATAGCTCATTGAACTGAACAGTATAAGGCTTGTAAAATAGTGTGCGTCTGTCAAGATATGAAGTTTAAAAAATGTTTGTAGATTGAAATTTCTCTAACAACTATTAATTCCGGTAAATCAGTTGGTCATCAAAGACGGCTAGTATATAATAAAAGTAAACGTCATCGACACATTAATTATGTTGTTGTTTCTAATGGCACTTGTCATGACAAGCCCATTCATTGACTTTAGAAGTCAGCGATTTTAAGCCAAGGGTGTGTCTCTTGTTTTTCAGTTGCGCCATCTAGGGCCAAGAGTACGATTTAGCTACACACACGTTGCAACTCTTTTTACTTGTGACCACGACATATTTATACGTGCGCCAGCCACCACACACGAGGAGTCTTCGGGCGGCACATTAATTGTTCATCAAGGGATGAAATCAATGCACACTGCTAAATAGATGATAAATGTATTTAGATAGTCAGTATTAATAATATATCTGTATTGCCACTCTTTTTGTTTAATATAGCTATTTCTTTTTTTAATTTTTTTGTTCATCATATATCATTGCTATTTGACTTTTGAAGTGTGATCATTATTCTAATGTTTGTTCTTGTTGCAGGCGATATGTTTTTACCGGATCAATCGTCCTTGCCTTTTGATGTTGAAGATGGCTGCTGGAAATTTGAATAAAGTTACGAATGTCTAAGTGAAGAAAGTCAAAGAGCCACCCAACAGAAAAATTGCTCGCCACGAGATTCCCGATTGGTGTGAGCATCCCCAGAGGGGCTCACCTGCAGACATCGCTATTCTTTACCAACATTGTTCCCCCAACGGCGAAGCAACGACGCTGGACGTAGCATGTTATCCGCCTCAAGGCGGACCGGTCACTGGTGGACCGGACATCTTGCCTCCGAAAAGGCAGACAGTGGTGGACAGGTTGAAACGTCGCTTGGAACATTACCGTCGTCATCAAGGATCATGTGAACCACGATATGACCAATCTGCCAATGGACAGTATGACATACAGAGACAAGAGACTTTGCATCTGAAGCAAAGGTATCTGGAGGCCAAAGCAAAGAAAACGCGTCGCAATGACCATGGTCGAAATTCTGCAGCTTCTGCAAATAATAATGATTCTTCCCAAAGAAATTCAAATGCGGTATGTTTCGATATTTTATTAGTATTTGATTTTGATGGTGGAACAAAATGCAATTAGCATAGTTCATCATTTTGAAGAGTGTAGTATTCTTAACTGGTAGCAATATTTTCCCAAATGAGTTCGAGTACTCATTTCAAAATGTGGATTGCGTTTTCTTAGAACTGCTTAGATTTTGAAATAGAACTGCGCAATCTTGATGCACATTTAGTCTTTGCTTTTTACTTTCAATTCCTAGAGATCGATTTGTTTCTGTATTCGAAACAACTAAATGTCCCGTTCTGTACATATTGAAATGTAATTAAATTTATTTGGAAGAAATGCGTTGACACCATCAGATTCCTTATTTTAATTTCTTATTTAAAATAAGGAATCTGATTTAATTTAGTCATCCTTTCACTCAAAAATTGTATCCTATAACTTAAAACGAGCAATTCTTGTTTGTTTATAAATTTATTTCGTGTATCTCGGAAACGGTTCCAACGATTTGGATCGAATTTTGTATTTAGATAAGGTTTTGCTTTTTCAGTTTATCTGTATAGGTCTTTCTTGAAAAAACGTGATTTTACATAAAAATTAACATTTTTTTTTTTTAATAATTATTAACATGTGGCTATACATGACCTACGTAAGTGTATCAGAGATGGAATATTGGTTAGGGCTTTCGGCTCCCATGCATTTTTCTCATGTTCGATCCCGCGTTTGCAGTTCAATTAGATGTCGCTTATTACTTTAAACGAGCCATAAGATAGGATTTTATTTACGAAGGGGGGGGGATGCCGGACGAAGCTGTGTCTCCCAGGTATTAGATCTAATGTTACCTCTTTCTGTTGTGAATTAACAAATATACACTTTTCGAGCAAGTCTTTGATGCTTTCTATTTATTGAATTCATTCGACTTTTTTCTTAAATTGTTCTTCTGGTATCAAATTTTAAAACGACAACCTAAGAAAGAACGACATGGCATTTCTATTTTTAGTTTCAAATTCTTCGACTGAATCCGTATCCGTTGGACTATCTCAGTCGCGATTCAAATCGGATTGTTTCTGTAACAGTTTGAGCAAAATTGCGATCGCTTCTTTCAAATCTCCAAGAATACATTAGCGAGATAAAATCTGAGTCTGCCAGAAAACAATCGCTTGTCGAGAAGAACAATTCGTTCGCGATCAGTTCCTCTAGTTTTCCGTCTATCTAAATACCCTGCTAGAAACGCGTCGATTTTGCTGACGACTAACTGCAAGAGTGAAAATTTTGAGTATCTGAACGCACAAGAAAGTTGTTAAATGTAAACAGGTCTGTAATCTTTTATAATAGAGGAAGACGTCTCTACAAAGTCGATATCCGGGTCCATATAACAACAATAACATTCATACTTTCCGTCTTCGCCTGTATGCACATTGTCATTTTATCTTTTTACTTTCTTGCCTATTTCTGGCATATTTTTCAAAGTGCACTGCAGATGAAAAAAACTTAAAAGAAACTTTCATTAAGTGAAAGCTTTATTTTTTTTAACCGCACGAATATTGTGGTTTCCTTTTTTGAAGTGGTTTACTGTTGGCGCAAATAATGTATTTGTTGCGGGGAGAGTTAGAAAATGATATTTGGTAGAAATTCATGTAGCTTGACAGTAAACTTTTGACCATTTTTAGTTTTGAATAATTTAATAATAAAATTTTTGTATGTGTAAACACATGTGATTTATAGTTCCTCAATCTTTTTTAATGTCCTTTAAAATTTGCTCTTTTTCTGGAAAAAGTTTTATGACTGATTCGTAGATTATTAAAAGTTAGATATCGACGTTAACTAGCTTTCTTCTCTCCATTGCATTTAGTTGTCAGAACAATTATAAGGTGTTTTTTTGTTATTGAACAATTATCACTTTGAGGTAATGTTAATCTAGACAAATTTTGTTAGATAAACAAATACTTTTGGTTCACATTTTGGCAGTCTTTTGAAATTTTTCTATGTTAGTAAAAATGTCCAGTGAAAAACTGGAACTTTCTTTAATCAAAATTCTTTCTAAATGATCACAACTTTTCACAAGACAACGTTTTACAAATTTAAAAAAAAAAAAAAAAAAAAAAAAAAGTATCACCAAAAATTAAATCGCCACTGTAAATCAAATATTTTCTTTACATTTAAATTTTTAAAAAATGCTTGTGAAACGAACTGATAATTCTACCAGAAATCCATATTTCAATATGCAGAGTTGGCCGTTTTGCGAACTGTGTAGGATCACCTCAGTTCGACCCAAATCAAAATTTTACTATGTCTAATATCTCTAAGCGATGTCTAACATCTTGCTTCATTTCAGAAAATTAGGATCGAACTGAAGTGATCCTACACAATTCCCAAAACTGCCAACTTTGCATATTGAAAAATATTGAAATATGGATTTCTGGTAGAATTATCAATCCGTTTCATAGATGAAATGAATATGAATGACATATTAGACATAGTTTCAACATGTTACTATGACATTCATATTCATTTCATCTATGAAAACGAATTGTTAATTCTACCAGAAATCCATATTTCAATATGCAATTCCGGGGCTTTCTGTGCAAGGTGTCTTTCCAGACGCAACTAAATGCTGATTGCGAGTCTTCGCTTGGAGGGCTTTCTTTTATCGCTCTTAACACGAGCTGGTGGCACCTCCTGGGGAAAGAGTGAAAAATGAGTTTTCTTGTCAGCTGCACTCCATGCTTCATTTTCGTCCCGGTTCAAGGTTACGATTCAGTTCACCCCATCGGGTCTTTCCCCCCTCCCATCTGTAAGGACCGCTTTAATGGCCTCTCCGTTGTATTGTCGTCGGATTTTCGAATGCTTCCGAAGTCGTGGGTCTCTTTTTTCGAACTAATGATTTCTGTAGTGCCTGCGAGCTTTTAGTTAAATTATGCATTAAATTTTGTTGGTATTTCTTTTAAATAAATAAAAAAAAAAAATCTGCGCATTATATGAACTCGGAATAGCTTCTGTCTGGTGGTGTGTTGGTGTTTGTGCATTTCCATTGTGTTTTGTATCAGTTTGCTTGCCTTATCAATTTAGGATTTGTGTAACTTTAGGTCACTTTTTCAGAAGATTTTTAAATGTCATTCTCTTGAAATATGAATATTTAGATAATCTCAAGGAAAAATATTCACGTTCACTTCGGATAATTAAATTGTAAACTGTTGTTTAGTTGTGCATTTTTTGTACTGATTCATTTGAAAAATATTTGTTTTATAAGTCAGGAGGAAGTGGGAAAAATAGTATTCTGAGGGCTTTCGATATTATTCAAATAACAGTTTACGTTCAATTTTTTTTTCACACACATTAGGTGTCGCTTTATAAGAGATTCCAGTTAATTATTTTGCTTAGGACATCTTAGAAACCTATTCCCAAGTATTTTAGAACTGTTATCTGTATACATTATATGTTGAATAATGTTATAACTTTGCATATAAATAACAGTTGAACATTCTTTGGATACGTTCGAAAGTATTGTAAATAAACAAAGATTGAAAGTAGACTTCGATTTTATATAAAAAAAATTCCCACGGCTTAAAATTTAAGAATTCTGGCACAGTTGTAAGGTTAATTTTCTTTTTTTATATAATACATGTCGGTAAAATATTTTCCTAATAGACAGAAATAACTAAATATTCCAAACGAGCGATTTGATTACATTGTGCAAATTTTTTTAATGATAAATCATTTATAGGAAGCTAAACATGTGTTATTCTCAGAAAATCGATCATTGATTTTCATTGCCTGAAAACTAATATTTTTTCTCACAACTTGACTGAACTGAAAACACGCCAGGCATTTGCAGAAAATTTAAAATTCGTAACAGAAAAACTGTATTTTATTGTATAAAATGAACACTTGTGCTGTCACCATAATCACGAACACGTGTGCTTAAGATTCCGAAAATTTGATGGTTAAAAAAAAATGGCGTATTTTATATTCAGTTCTAATAATTATCTCTATTTGATAATTTGATTTCAAAATACCGTTTCTTTACCATAATTACACATTTTATTTCATTAAAGAATCTACCGCCTGAAAAATCAAATCAAGACCTAATCATAATTTATTTTTATCCTATTCAAATTTCCTTACCCGGAGGTAAAATTATGAATAAATGGGAAATGTGTAAACACAGGATCTTTATTTTAACCATTATACTTATCTGGAATGCGGGTAATTTCAAAGGTTGAGACCTAGCGAATGCAGATTACAGGCTGACAATCGATGATTATGAAATTTTAAATCCGTCTTTAAATATTTGTTTTTGATTAAAATAGCTAGCGATTTTTCTTTGTCTGACATAATTAAGACAAAAAAACGTTTGTCTAATTATATTAAAATATCGTTCAAAGGAGCGAGCGCGCGTTTGTCTTGCGTAAAATACGAGAAAATTGATTTTGTGCACTCATTATGATCACGGATGTCTTTGTTCCTTTTTTTAACTTTAAAAAGCCTTTTTTTTTTTTTTTTTTTTTTCTAATCATGGTATATTAAAATATTTTTAGGCCTGAGATTATACAAACCTACATAACTTCATACAAAGGTTGAATTTGTGGAAAGCATACTTCCCATGGCCCTAGAAAGGGTCGATTTATTCGATTTCTGTGAGAAATTCATTCTAATTTCAAATGAATAATTCGTTTTCGCGAAAGCATTGGAGATGGCTGTGAATTGCCGGAGATCCCCAAAAGCAGAGATCTCCATTTTGGGCAGAAGCTCTGCTCTGACCTCTGTTCTTAGCTGAGCTCCGTTGATTCGAAGCTGATCATTTATTCAACATAAAAAGATTGTTTAGATTCGCTGGCGGCCATCATAATAGAAATCTAGCTTCTTCAGTACACTGACTCCTGAGAGTTGGTGCTTTTATACTAGCTTCTGACCTATTTAACCCTCACAGGTTTTGAGGCCAACAACATTAAAGCCTCGTGTTGGGAAGATACGCTTTCATTTCGATGGTTACAGATTTGTGATCTGTTAGAATTTTTCTCAAACATTTTCGAGACCTTTCTTTGGAATTATTAACTTTCTCCTACAGAAATGCTTATAAAATTAAAAGTTTCTTTGGCCCTCTTTCAGAATCCCCCCCCCCCACCTTAAATCGAAAGCATCCCTGTTTTGTGTAAAATATGTAGTTATATACTTTTATTATTTTTGATGTAATTTGATTAATACTGTTTTTCAGTGTTGACTGAAAAACAGTATTGTTAACAATGTCGACTTGATGCAGACTTAACAATGTCGAAAAACAGTTGTTGTTAAAAATGTCGACTTGATGCAGAACGGCAACCCATATCAACAAATCCGTTTCTTGTGGTCAGTAGTGCGTGTGTTCTCTGAATTTTGATGAATTATGAAAATGAAAATTTTTTAATTGTTTATTTGAAAATGAAATCTATTTCAATATTTCTTTTTTTTTTCTTTTCTTTATAAGCATATTATTTAGTAAACGTTCAAATTTCCAAAGTAACGAATTAGTATTATTAAAAGATAATTGTTTTTTAAGCATTAGTCTACACCTATCTCTTTCTTTGAACTAACGATTATCATTATTTCTCAAAACTTTTCGAATATTATTCATTAAATTAACACGAAAACCTTCATTTCGTCTTCACGTTGATTGACATATAATGCTTTTTACTGCTGGAAAACAAAACTTTTGTGCGATTGTATTACTTCATGGCATTGTCATGGTATGGCATCTCTTCTGATCACCAAACCAAACAAACTACTTACCTTTCGCTTTGAAACAAATCGAATTTTTTTCCTAATTTATTTTCTTTTATTTTTTGAAGCATCCTCTTTCTCTATTAGCCGTAAACCTGTTTGCGTGGAAGGAGCACTTTTGTAGTTGGAACGCCATAGTTGAACTGGTCTTTAGCCTGAGGCTACAGAAAAAGGAATAAGTTAAAATTCATTACTAACGTCTGTTTTGCCTTTGGCTCTATAACACTTTCTACTACTGCGGTTGCACGTGTTACTGTGTGTAAGTACTTATATCTTTGCGAAGAAAGGAATTAGTTTGAAAAAATATTATTTGCTTGGAAACACAATTTTTCTCTTCTGTCTGTCCCGTTCGTTCCTTGGTCTTTCGCAAAGTAGATTTGTAGTTTTTTTTTTTTCTTTCTGTATAATCTTCGGCTTTTCGTTTGGTGTCTTTTCATTTCCAAACTAGTCTAAAATACCACATTACAATCCGGTGAAGAAAAAGAAAGGATTAAATCGCACTTCTCATTCGGCTGGTTTGGCCATTCCCTTTACCAAGCTAGACCACCCACAACCATCCTACTCGTCGGTAGATTTATGGGAGGTTTTTGTTTCGCATTTACACAGGCCCGGGGAAATGTTACTACTTCTGAAAGTTCCTGAGTATTTTCTTAGTACCTGTTTCCTGTCGAAATTTATGCCCCGTTGGTGTAGATTCGAGTCGAGCGTTGTTGGCACGAAAAATGTTAACTTTGTGATCGTACGAAAGTTATACCACCGCATGCTGAGAGGTTTTGTACTTCTTGATAATGCTCTGTATTTTGTGGTTCACCTACATGATTTATTGCGGTTTGCCCCTCAATAAGTTTTTCTTTTTTCACGCGACTGTAATTAGTTGTGTAATATTGTAGAGGTACGAGTAGGGTCATCTGGTTGGGTGTAATGACGAACATTAGGGTGGTTTTGTGTGGGTCAAGAGCCCCAGTAAACAATGACAGGCGTTTCTCAGACTTTTTAGTAGCTTTTTCCCCTTGAATTATGTTTCATTACTACATACCTATTTTAGGGATGGTTTTGAGAACGGAAAGGGGAAAAGAACGCTGTCGGAAATTCTATGTTTAGGTAAGATTTCTTGATGGATTAACGAATTTAAGGAAGCTTAGGTGGAGTCTGTTATTGTTTGGATCCTTGTATTAGCAGTTAACAAGGTACAGTGAGTCACTGATATATAATATAGTTTAATACCCATGGACTGAGGTTTTGCTATTTATTTGCTTGTTTATATATGTGCATTTCAAAAGACCATTTGGAGAATTTTCAGATACACATGCATTTGAAAATGACAAGTTTTTCGGAAATAATTCTAAAGGGACCATCTTATTGAAAGATGTTTTGACAATGAGCTAAATATAACGTCCATTTTATTATTCCATACTCATTCTGAAAGCGTTCCATATATATTTATTGCATATTGCACATGCCTGTGGAAATGCCAAGTTTTTCGGAAATAATTCTGAAGGGATCATCTTATTGAAAGATGTTTTGACAATGAGCTAAATATAACGTCCATTTTATTATTCCATACTCAGTCTGAAAGCGTTCCATATATATTTATTGCATATTGCACATGCCTGTGGAAATGCCAAGTTTTTCGGAAATAATTCTGAAGGGATCATCTTATTGAAAGATGTTTGCACAATGTACTGATTGTAATGTCTATTTTATTATTCCATACTCGAGTCTGAAAGCGTTCCATATATATTTATTGCATATTGCACATGCCTGTGGAAATGCCAAGTTTTTCGGAAATAATTCTGAAGGGATCATCTTATTGAAAGATGTTTTGACAGTGAGCTAAATATAACGTCCATTTTATTATTCCATACTCAGTCTGAAAGCGTTCCATATATATTTATTGCATATTCACGGTATGTTAATAATCTGTTTAAATAAGAAAGAAAGAAATAACTTGTATGAAACCCATTTTGCTTTATTTCTTAAACTATCCTATAAATTAGCTTACACATAAATTTTTGAGATTCTTTCTTATGAGTAAAATTACGAAATTGTTGCATCTTTTATGGAAAATTTTATTTGTTTAAATTTTTAATAGCCTTTTTTACTTAATATGTATAGTCTTAAACGGGGAAACGGGGGATAATTTTTTTCAGTTCTTCCCCCCCCCTCGAAAAGGTTCTTGTAAATTCATCTTTAAAAAATAAATAAAATTAGTTTTTCCAGAATCTAACACATTAATTATATAAAGAAATCTAAATATTTTTATATGAAAAATTCTGAATGTAATGCTGATTGGAATATTGGAAAATTTCGCAGTTGTAGATTTGCGAATTTAATGATTTTTTTAATTTAATTATTTTAGTAAATAAATGACGTATCTTATTTTAAAATAAAATTATCCAATTTTTTCCCAGTATGATGTGTTTTAGACTTGGGGAAACTTATTTTTCCATTGAATTTTTTAATTTTACATTTTTGCCCTCGGATTGACGGCGTCATTTAAGAAATTATCTTTGCTAAATAAATTTCTTTGCGAATAAAAATGCAAATGTGTTTTGAATTTTAAATATTTGTTAGTCATATGATTGCAACATATTTATTATTCTCTGTACTACTCGTCTGTGGTTTTGAACTATAAATTTTAAATTATCTGACACTCAAAATGTGTAGGATATTTGATCTCCTTTTCTTTTGCTCACGTTTGTCATACTCGTTCGTTCATTTCAAGGACGTTTTAATAAAAAAAATTAATGTTCAAAATAAAAATCGAATTTTTTTTTTAACTGTGAAGATTTCAACAACAACAAAAAAGTCAAAATACATTTAACATTGTCAAATTGGTTTATTTTCATGTTCCATTTCTAGAGACGTTTATAGTTTCTATGTTAGTATGTATCTATATCCTACATAATGTTAACGAAATCCGCAGTGGAAGCAGAAAAGGGATAGTTTATAATACCTCGTAAGTTTTATTGAAGCCCTATAAAAATGTTTGGCAATTGCTAGGATGACAAAATAAAATGCAACCAATTATTAAGCTATTAGAATAGTATTTAGATCATATTCAAGAAATTATTCAACATAAATGATTAACCCATTCACTGCCATTTACGAGATCTCGTAGGAAACTGCTATAAAATCAAGCGTCTGTAAATTTCTCTGACAGTGAATGGGTTAAAACAAACAAGCAAAATCTTTTATACAAGTGATTCAAAACAGGACATTTTTAAACATCTTGAAAAAACTACAACGTGGATCACAAACAAATTTTGTACACGTGATGCCTCCTGTTAATTCGACTTCG
Source organism: Argiope bruennichi (assembly GCF_947563725.1). Lineage (NCBI taxonomy): Eukaryota > Metazoa > Arthropoda > Arachnida > Araneae > Araneidae > Argiope > Argiope bruennichi. The sequence goes on from NC_079162.1 coordinate 88,246,429, forward strand.
ATTTTAGAACAAGGGAAAAAGAAACTTTTTTTTTTTTTTTTTTTTTTGTCGATTAGCGAAGATGGCGCTGCTGTGTAAATGAGTTATTTTTTCAAAAAATGCCCGTAAAAACTTTTATTTGGCGAAAGAAAAAAAATGTGAAGTTATATAATTACGCATGTATTATTGCTATCAAGTGTGATTGTTTCTTGTCCATCAACAAACACACGCAATTCCAGTAGGCTTGCGGACTTTATCCATGTTATACTACAAAAGTTTCAGCTTATTGTAAACAAAACAAAAAAAATCATGTTCCAAAGGTTTATAATAATAAAAGGACTTCTTCGGAAATCGCTTATCTGTCAAAATGAGCCTGACAAAGGTTATTATTTTGGCAAAAGAGTTGGTCAAGTTACGTCCGATCTGGTACAATTAGTATGTTAGTCACTAAAATCGTTGTTAAATGTACTCGTTATATAGGTAGAAATATTTCAGATACTGAAATTTATACAAATTACTAGCTGTGCAAAGCCATTTTTACCCCTCAATGGCCAAAATATGACCCCCACTCCTTCTCTTCTGAAATCGAAATCGCGTACTTGGGAGAGTATGTTTTCAGAAATTGGTTTGGATCCAGTTAAAAGTTTTTGCATTAGATCCTATTTAATATGAATCTCCTTATGTATAAAACGGAGAAATTTTGAGTTCCTTGTCGCGTTTGTTAATTTACATGTATGTTTAATTTTACAGAACTTTTGTTTATTTTATTTGAAGTGGGAGTTCAGAATTAAAACTATTATTTATATGTAGTATGCACATATTAATTCATCATAATCCAAGGTTTTATACATTTTAATTTA